>NW_004567104.1:1718469-1726363 GCF_000260355.1 Condylura cristata
TTTTTTTTTTTTTTTAAGATCTAGAATGTTTTATAAGCTTAAATGCTTTCAGCAACCTGTCTCCTAAAGTTTCTAGTTCTGGTGATACGTTGACCATCCCTGTTACCTCCATCGAATTATCTGACCTTTTACCTAACACCCCAAATAATTACTCTCAGGACCCTAATAATTCTTCTCAGGACTTAAATGTACTTGAAATGTACTTGAGCTTCTACATATTTCTTAAAAGATTCCCCTTAAAACTTAAATATTATTTAAACATCTGTCTTTTGAATTTTTTTTTGTGATGATTGTATTTTGTCTAGTCTCAGAATTTGACTAGGAGCATAATAAAATTGGGTTTGAATGATGTGTGAATTGGGCTAAATACTTAACATTTTTTAAGCAAGATTCCTCACATTTTCATAAAGATTAACTGAGGTCATATGTGAATGCCCCAAAACATTTCTTCCTAACTTCTCTTTTCCCCACCTGTCTGTTTTTGGACTTCCTTCAGATGTTGATCATAGAGAGAATAAATCCTGGGAACTGTCTTTGTGAAGTGCCTGACTAAACTCAAGTGTGCTTATGAAAGGGTTTTCTTTAGGGGAAGTGACACTGCTGTTCATGAAATGAAATCACGTGATACTTTCAGGTCCCCTCACTGATGTTGCTCACATACAGCTGTAGAGAGACCCCACATGATCTCATCCCTGCCCAGTAAAAAGTACTCTTCTTGCTAGTGTGAAAAGTTACATTTGCTTAGTCATCAGGAAAAGAACACTTTGGAACTAAAGTAAAGTTGGAGACTCATTTATTTTTTTTCTCTGTTACTTTGTCCTCTCCTGTTCTGCAGATGACATGAAATTTAAGTAGCAGATTTGATAGTAGATGGAAAAAATGTTTCCCCAGCCCCCCAAAATTTCAGTGACTCTTCTCTACCCTGCCTCCCACTCCAGGCCATATCTCTTTTGAGAGGTAGACATCTTATCCATGCCGTACTCTGTGAATCACTGCAATAGGAATGGGTGCTCAAATGTATTTTTTAGGTAATGGGTCATGGACAATGGTTAGGTTGTTACCATTCCTTTATTTGGGAAGCTGGAGTATTTTATTTTATTTTTATAGATTTATTTATGCAAACAAGAACTGGGGTATAGGCCAGAGGTGTGGGGGTAAGAAGATTCACCAGAGACAGAGTGGAAGAAACAGCAGAATTACTGAAATACACTGCTGAGTGAAGCAGCGGGCAAGACAGAAGAGGACTGCTGTACCATAGGGGTCACCTCCTTGTCTAGAGATCAAACTCGTGCTGCAGTAGCAGCAGATAGCTTCAGAGGCTGTGCTTTAACTGGTTGTGCTACCAGGGAGGGCCCTGGACTATTTTAAAAGTAAGGTAAGACATTGGAACCATGCTCTTTATTAAAGTTTACTAGGACAGTTGATTGAAGCAATTAATTTTCTAAATATCATGATAGTGATATTTTTTTTAACCCAGCTTTTCATGGAAACATTTCAAATTTAATTTAATGTACATTTCTTTAATTTTATGTTTTTCTGTTCCCAAATGATGTGTTTTTCCTCCTCTTGATTTCACTTATTCTTTCCTAGAGAACAACTGGAAAATGGTTCACACCACTGGAAGAGAATCAGTGTGTGTAAGTGAGAGATAAACAGAAGTCATAGGAATACTAAAGGGTTACTAAGAAGAACACAGTAAAGAGACTGGGAGAAAAAAATTTATATTCATAATGTACAAAGAATGTCTGCAACTTCCTAATAAAAAGAAAACAACCCAGTTTTAAAATGTCCTAAATATGTGTACAGACATCTCACCAAAAACACAGGAAAAGATGTTCAACATCATTAATCATTAGGGAAATTTTTATTAAAGCCACAATGACAACTATCAGAGTGGCCATCTGTAATACAGAAATAGCAAGTCTTGTTGAGGATACGGAGCCTTCATACATTGCTGGTGGGAATTTAAAAGTAGCTCTAAGTTAACCTAAATTTATATTATCCAACAATTTCAAATTGAGAATTGAAAATATGCTTATGTAAAGACTTGCATGCAAAAGTTGAGTGTAGCATTATTCATAATATCTAGAAGTTAAGTCAGCTCAAATGTCAATTTATGGCTGGATAGGTAATCAAAATGTATAGCCATGCACATGCAATGAAAAACTATTTAGCAAAAAAAGAACAGAATACAGCTGTAATATGGATGAATTTCAAAACATTTTGCTAGGGAAAGAAACCTGATACAGAAGATCACATACCATTTCAATAAATTATCTAGGAAAGGCAAATATTCCTCTGTGGAACTCTGATAGTTGTCATTGTGGCTTTAATAAGAATTTGCCTAATCATTAATGATGTTGAGCTTCTTTTCCTGTGTTCTTAATGAATATACAAATCTTGAGACCATTTTCAAACTGGATTGTATCTTATTAGGAAGTTGCAGAGAGAAGTAGGTTAGTATTTATCTAGTCTGGGTGGGAATGGAGGTTAACTGTAAGGGTGTGACGGTTAATAAAAACTGTATTGCACCTATAAATTTACTAAAAATGATTTAACTGTATAATGAAAAATATTATATGTTTATTTCAATAGTATTAAAAAGGAAGGAAAGAAAAGGAGGAGAAATGATGTCCCTCCCTGATGGTGCAAGTGGTTAAAGTGCAGCACTATGAAGTTATCCACTGTCACTGCAGCATGAGTTCAATCCCTGGCTATGGAGCTGACCCACATGGTGTAGCAGACCTCTCCTGTCTCATCCGCTGCTCCCCTCAGCAGAGTTTTTCAGTCAGTCTGCCTGTTCTGTTCCCCATTCTGTCTTTGGTGAATCCTCTTGCTCCCCTGCAAGTCTGGCCTGTACCCCAGTTTATGCATGCATAAATAAATAAATTTAAAAAGAAAGAAACAGGCTAGCAATGCAATAATAACTGACAAGACCAAGGAAAATGTCTGTAGCAAACACAACCCCTGTCCTCTGTGGAAGGAGGTTGCACTGCAAAGGATATTCAGCACAAACCCTTAAGTAAGTGAGGTACATTGCTTAAAGATCAGTATGATTCATTTATGAGTCTCTGCATTTAGAATTGCTTCCCCTCCAAAGATAGAGATTGTAAATTTGGTTAATGACTCGTATGTGGGGGATCCATTTTCCTATTTTCTTAATTCTTATTGACATTATTGGAAGAATAGGGTTTTAATTATTTCAGACTTACTTGAACTTTCGGGAATTAATTTTGTTGAGCAGCACTGGGTAATGACATGTTTTGTACTCTACTGGCCTTCTGTACATTTCCTCTTGCCTTCTCCATCTTCTTTATTACCTTCTCTAAATGAAGTGCTACCCAAATTTAGGTCACACTTCTTCATTCTTTTATTACTGTTTTCCAGTGAACATTCTAAGGTGAACCATCCATCCTCTCTATTTCATAGTCTTTTCTTAAACTTCAGTTCATTGTCTACACTGAAGTATGCTGTGTCTGTGCTCTTCAAACTCATCTCTAAACTGTAATTGTTTTTCCTCCAACGGAAACCACTTTTTCCTTTATCTCTCTTTATAAATATTCATTTCATCTCTCTGTTGAAAGAGTTTATAACCACAGTCCTCTGTGGGTAGTTCTCATTGTTGCCTCTCACTTCAGTAGTTATTTACCTGGTCTTTCTATCTCTTTTGTTTCAGTACCTTTCCTGTGCTGCTCCTCTTGTCTGGCTATCAGTGGTCATCCTCCAGGTTGAGGCTCTGCTCATTGTGTGGGCCTCTGGCTGACCTTTTCTTCTGGTCTTTCTGTTTCTTGCTTCATTTCTCTCATCTCTCTCCTACTTCTTGTGACTCTATTATTTCTGAATAACCCAAATGGTTAGACTTTTTTATATGGTCTCTAACCCTGACTCATTATGTGATGGGAATTATAATTACTTTTCAAAAATAGGAAGTTATTTTTGTTGTGTTGAAGATCATGGAGTGTGGAAGTAAAAAGATGTTGGGTTCTGGTAATAAAAATATGACAGTAAACCTTGTGGAAATTTGCTTGTCCCATAATTAATATTTTGAATCATGGGGAGAGTAATACTGGTTATATAGCATTATTAAAAGATGAAATTAGAATATATATTTATAAAGTAAATGCTTTAGAAATGTCAGTTTTTGCATGTGTTTCTTCCATGATTCTTGACTATCTAAAACTGAAGATCATTTTCATCTTATTGCTATATGTTAACCAAAGTGTGGCCTCTGAGGGATATGCCTTATGACCAACCAACTGCTTCCTTTTCTTCACTCCCTGTTTCTGCTCTTGATTGACCCCTTTTCTTCTCCTCTGTCCCTACCTGGGGAATCTCTGCATACCCTTCCTACCTAATGACTATCTGACCTCTCCCATCAGGCCATCTACTGAGACTTGTATCATATTCCAGGTCCTCAAATTGTAAAGGTAAGGAAGGACAGTTTCTGCCCTCTAGTTGAAGATCCACAAGCAAATAGACCACTAAGTACAGAGTGAGAGATTGTGGAAAAACTGAGGTGGACTCTGATGAGGGCAAACAGGGACGGGTTGGGGGCAAGCGTTCCAGGGCACCTGTGACCTCTGGGATTTGGCAGGCTTGCTGAAGGTCTCATGGGAAGGGAACATGTAGAAATGCTGACTTTAACCAAAGATAAGGTGCAGTAATCCGACTGGGAAGATAATAACAACATTGTGGGGTGGAGGAATGTTATAAATTTGAGGCTTATTGGAGTATTAATTGCTGTCTAATAGTGGTGGTGAGGCAGAGGTTTGTTAGTTGCTACACAGGTATTTGGTAGTGGGTATTACTTCCTTTCACTGATGAGAGGAAGAGCATGTAAAGGGTTCAGGGAGTTCAATTTAGGATTTGTTGATTTCAGGATGTCTGCCTATTACCCAGGTGGGTGTGTCTGCTCTGTGCTGAAGATACATAGGCCTGGAGCCCAGGAGTGTGCCCTGACTAGTGGTATAAATTAAGGTCAACAGAAGATCAGTAATAGAAAGAGTAAGGTAGCCTGTGGTGAACATGCCCTGTAGAGAAAGAAAAGAGGACTGGGCTAGATGTGTTAAGGAACAATCTCAGGGGAAGAGAAGAGCATGAAGGAGTGAGTGGACAGAGAGTTGGGAGAACCAATCAAGTGAACTGAGATGAGTGCTTAGGAAACGAGCAATTATGACCAATTATATCTGGCAGGGTAGTCAAGTGACCCCGGAGAGTGGAGTGCCACTACTCGGCCAGGGCTGCATGGGATGTGCTTTATGTATGGGGTAAGCAGAGTGAAGGGCACATGCAGAGACCTGATGTCAGTGGGCTGAACAATGCTCCTGAGGTGAGGAAGTAAGGAAGCATTTGCAGCCAACTCTTTAAGAGAAAAGAAAATGTGCCTCTAGTGGAAGGAAAAAGAGAGGGTAGAGTAGAAACAGATACAGGGCTATGGGAGTGTTCTGTTTAGCTGCTCACTAAAGACTTTACATTTTAAATAACAATTAGCTTAAAAGACCTTCCCTTTCCCCCTCCCCTTAAGGTTTCTGTGTGGTGGAAACTGTGGCCTTCCAGCTTTCTGTTACCATGTTGTTCTATATGAAAGGAGTATGATGATACAAGCATTAGGGGATGACTGCCAAGTTAAAGTGAGAATATTTATGAAGCGTCTGGCACATTTGCACAGGGTGGGGGCTGAGTTTTGTTAGTTTCAGTAGCACATAATAGGTGCACACTAGCAATCTTGGTGATTCTCACCATTTTGTTTATGCTGAGACTTTTGTGGTTTGTGGTCTCAGCTCACATTTGATCTCTTTTCTCAAAGAGCTTACTCTTTGCTTGCCTCTGAGCCTCATCTGCCTGCAATATTTCTTTAGTTCTGTAGCTACGTTTCAGGGCTCCCTGTGCTGTAGTTTACCACAGGGGAGCTGTGTATCACGGGCATGTCCCAGCACCGGTGGGGTGTTGCAATGAGGATTGCTTCAGCACTAATGGTGGCTCAGCTCCAGGATCTTGTTCCTGGGTGGAATCCTGTCCTGCCACCTACTGCTCCCCCAGCTGAGAACTGATGAAACCACTCAAGAATGTGATGTCTGTGGTAGGCCAGATTTCACAGCCATTCCTGAGGTTAGATGGTATCAATGCTTAGAGATCTTCGCTTATTTTTTTTTTTTCAGTAGCCCATTTATTGATATCATCAATTTCATTAACTGTGTGGTTGGTTGTAGGCTGGATTGTTAAATAGGATGGTGGGAAAGGATTAATATATATATTTTTTGAAGATTTATTTAGGCATATAGAACTGGGGTACAAGCAAGAGGTGTTGGGGTGGTGAGAGGATTTACCAGAGACAAGAGTGGGGAGTAGAACAGGCTGATCGATGAAGTACACTGCTGAGGGGAGAAGTGGGCAGTCAGGAGAGGTCTACCATGCCATGTGGGTCACTTCCCGGGCAGGGAATCGAACTTGCACTGAAGTGGCTGCAGCCAGCATGCAGTGCTGTGTCCTTACCAGTTGTGCCACCAGGGAGGGCCAGGATTAATATATTCTAATGTCTCTTATCTTCGACCTGGAACTATATTTCTCCTGGCAGTCCTTAAAGCAGCTTTGACCTAGGTGTTTTATTTCCCTTTTCTCCCTCAGGTGGAAAGACCTGAGGTTCAGACATGTTAATTAACCCGCCTTGACTCACAGGAGGAATAATGGGTAGAGTCAGGATTCATATCAAACCTGTTCAGAACTGAAGCTGCAGTCCTTGCTATTACTTTGTCCTGGAATAAGAATGCAGAATGATCCTGGGTTAATTGTGGAAGGTAGGCAGTGGTGGGGTGGAGGGGTGGGGACTGGCAGTTAGAAGAGAGGCAGGTCTGTTTCGCATGTTAAGTCCCTGTAGGAATTGTTGAGTCTCTGTGGTGGAGAACTAGTTTGGTTTGTTCCACAAAGTGTGAAAATGTCAGGAAGTGTCAGGTAACAGTCCAGGTTTGGATCCTATCTTGCAAAATGAAAATTTTCAATCACTGAGCATGAATAATCTGCAGTGTTGCTCTCTTGTTCTACCAGGGAGCTGTGTTCTCCATTCAGCAACACCCAGCATCTTTGTCATTGTCCAAGGCCTCTCCACCCCACAGCACTACCTGCCTAACCTACAGACATGGCTTCAAAAACCATGGCCCATTTATCAGTTCATCTAATATATTTGACCTGTACACATCACCAAATGTTCCACTTTGATTATAGATATACCTGTTTTACTTTTCCTCTTTTCACCAGTTCCTGATTTTAACCTTCCACTTAACTTTTTTTTTTTTTTTGCAAGTGATTACCCTGCTACTTTTTAGTAACTCAGAAAAAGTAGTATCAGAGGATCATCTATATAGTTCATGCCTGAGAATTAATTGTCACAAGTAAACTTTTCTCTGTCTCAGCTGACTGCTGAGATCTAAGAGAAAAACCTGCCATTTTTAGTGTTTTAATGGTTTTCATGCTTGAAAAATTCTGGGTCTTGAGGTGGGAAATATGAATACAGGCTGGGACTTAGGTGAATTGAATGTTCAGAGCTCTGCTATTTCCCTGGAGGGATAATGGGCAGACCAGGGTTAGCACTAGAGCTAATGGGCTGCTACTCAGGGCACAGCCTTGTACCTCTCAGACTTCCCTGGGCTAAGGCTCAAGCAGAGGATGGGGGTCAGTCATGCCAAGCTGAGGAAGTTCCCACCTCAGCAGGCAGTGCCAGTAAGTGTCCTTGCCAGGCCTTCACTCTTTCAACTTCACTGTTCTCATTATTACCCTTCTGCTTGAGATACAAAAAGTAAATGCCAGTGAAATGCTTGCTCTATGGCTCAGCCATTTGTGAATTTTTAAATTGATTATTTGAAGGTAGTGGTTTTCTTTTTTAATTGCTAAATTGCCCCCC
>NW_004567104.1:1726688-1748021 GCF_000260355.1 Condylura cristata
AGACATGTGTTTCTCTTTTTTGGTTGCTGAGTAATATTCCATTGTATATATGTACCACATCTTTCTAATCCAGTCATCTACTTTTGGGCATTTTGCCCCCCTTTTTTTTAAGATTTGTAAATTTATTTATACATAGGGTACAAGCTAGAGGTGCAAGGGCAGTGAGAGAATTCACCAGAGACAGATTGGGGAGCAGAAAAGGCAGATTTACAAAGTACTGTGCTGAGGGGAGTAGGGGGTGATACAGGAGAGGTCTGCCAAATCATGTGGGCACCCCCCCCCCCAACCAGGGGATCAAACTGGTGGTGAAGTGGCTTCAGCTAGCTTTGTAGTGCTGATATTTAACCCATTGTGCCACCAGGGAGGGCTTTAACTCACATCCAAATTAAAAAAAAAAAAGCTCTGAAGCCTGTTTGTCACTTTCTTATAAAAAGCCATGCTAGTCCATCAACTATGCAGGAATATAATATAGTCATTATATTTCACTGATAATAATGTAATATTCACAGAAAGCCTCCTGATGTAGTGCTGCTTCTGTTGATTTTTTTTTTTTCTTAGAACCACCTATAAAATTTCAGAATCCCCCCTTAATTCAGAGAGAAAGAGAGAAAGAATTTTCCAACAATGCTGTACTGAAGGCCTTGGGAAAGAAACAAGTTACCTCACTGGTAGTTTACTTCCTTTTGTAATAGAATTAGGTCCTGTATTCATAGGACAGTTCATTAATGCATTCTGAGAATCAGTATACCAAAGGTATGCACACATCTTCATTCAGGTTTTCAGGCACTTACCCTAAGGTTCTCTCTTGTAAAAAAAATCAACAGATGCTCTGCATCAGGAGGCTTTCTGTGAATATTACATTTTTATCAGTGAAATATAATGACTACATTATATTCCTACATGGTTGATGGACTAGCATGGCCTTATGTTTGAAGCCTACAATCAGCATATTTTGGTTCACGTTCAGATTTGACACTTTTTTTTCAGGTGACTTCTGACCACTTGTTTGTTATAAAAATTCACTCTTTCATTCATTCTGAAAGGTGGATGGTACAAACTTGATTGTAAATTCCCAGAAGATGGTTTGTGTCTAATGCTTCTTTATAAACTTAACTCCAATCATGATCATTGCTCTATACAGATAAGGAGCCTCAGCTGTATTCAGCAACTTAGCTCACATCACACAGATAATGAGAAACAAAACCAAGAAGTGGGCTTCAGGCCCTGTACTGGAAGCCCCACTCCAGGATATGCTGCCTCCCTGCTGTGCTACTTTGCTTCTCATTGGCCAAGATTTGGTAGACAGATGTGAAGTTCTTGACTCAGCTTTGACTTTGTGGTCCTGGGAAAAGTCTTTTAATTCTTAGAACCTGAGTGACTCCTCTCTGAAATGGAAAGTACATAACCTAACTCCCAAATGTGCTATGAGCATCTGGTGAGATAATATATACAAGATGACTTTTTATATTGTAAAAATTACAGTAATATAGAGGCATAATTTGTGGTAAGCATTATGTTTTCTCTGTTTAATAATAAAGTTTCTTTACTCATGGTCAAATTTTGTAATTTTCCAAATCAAAATATGTATTTTTATTTTCTTTGTAGGAAAAATCTTACTTTATATACCCATATAGTCTAAATCCTTTCCAAAGAAGAGACGTGTCAGAGAGTTTAGGGGCTACATCTCAATAGCATGAATAGTAGTATGTTCTAAACCAAATGTATTTCAATTAATTTATTGTTCCTTTAAAAATTTCTTAGAATTCTATGGCCCTCCCTGGTGGCGCAGCGGGTTAAAGCACAGCACAAAGAAGCTAAAGCCACTTCAGCATGATTTCAATCCCCACCTGCCGGAGGTGACCACATGGCGTGGCAGACCTCTCCTGGCCCGCCTGCTGCTCCCCTTAGCAGTGTACTTCATCCATTTACCTGTTCTGCTCCCCACTCTGTCTCTGGTGAAGCCTCTCACCACCTCTGCAGCTCTGGCCTGTACCCCAGTTCTGTATGAACAAATAAATAAATCTTCAAAAAAAAAAATTTCTTAGAATTCAAAAGCCCAGGCAAATGCTTTATTTGATTATGATTTACCAGCCTAAACTAAGAACACTTTTTGCAACCTTCAGGAGATGCTCTTTGTTGTTTAGTGAGGTCATGCCTTGAGTTAAGCATTATATTTAAAATATAATTACAATTCATAGTGATAGATAGAGGTTGTCACCTTCAGCATTCTGATAAGACCATCATTATGGCTTTCTGGGTGTGGATGAGATGGCAGGTTTCTCAAGGCCTTTCCCAATAGAAGGGATGTCATTTTGGCTACCCCAATTCATTTCCCAGCATAACCAGACCTTCATGCTGCTTATGTTAGGAGAAAAAGACTGGTGCCTAAGAGACAAGGCTTTCTTAAGTTTAATCCCTTATTTTCTTTGCTAGTTTAAAAATTCTCTAATAAGATTTTCAACATTAGTAGATACTCCTCCGTTTTAATATATACCTCTTCTCCATTCAAAAAAAAAGAAAGAAATACCCAATCCTAATAGATATGAAAAAAATATGGTGCCATATATATAGTTAATTTCATATATGTGTATAGTCATAAATATACATACATATGTAACATTTCCATTAAAGTTGTTCCCTCACTTAGCATTCATTATTTTTAGGACAGTTATTTTCAAATTAACTGGGCCTGGTTGAGTCAAATAATTATTTCTGGTTGATGTATAAAGAATGTATTAACATCTTGCCCAACTGGGGAAAATAGTGACATATATTTTATTATAATATTTCCTACTTATATTTTTCTCCTGCTGGCTACATTTCCTCATGTAAAGTTATTTTTTTCCATTAAGCCCTCACTGACTTCCTGTCTTGAAAAGACAAGACTCAAGCCCAGCCTCAGATGCTCTGATGATCTGACTTTATCTCCCTACCCCATCCTAACTCCCACACTTTCCTTTAGCAGTCACTTGGCCCTTTTGTCTTGGAAATCCCACCTAACCCTTATCTACAAGGCAAAATCCTTGTCTGGTTTTCAAATTTAACTTATCTCTCTCCTCTTTTCAAGCCTTCCATGTTTTTCCTGTACTGTGTCAGTGTTCCTCACCCCTAGAGATTACCTGGAAGCTATATTGCCTTTTTCCTTGTTTGACCTATAGCCTGAGAACCCCCTGCATCTTTCTCTCTTCAGGATCCAGCAGGACACGTGAAGGCCAGAATCATAGTTTAGAAATACTTTTGACTTTAATTTTAGTCTCTCTGAACTGATTTGAACCTACAAGTCATCCACAAGTCATCCATAAGTCATCCATCCCTCCATATCCACATGAATATTCTCTTTAACTCTCAGAAGTGAAGGAGTACAACCTTGGAATAGCTGAGAGAATAGGAACTGGCAGCTGATTCATTTATGGTGTGACCACAGACTGGGAGGACAACTGATAAAACACTGGTCCTAAATAGCTAACTGTAAAGTAAGGAACCCTCAAGCAGATGCTTCCAAAGGAATATAACTTGAGTGGTTGCCAATGAGAAAATTGAGCTAGGTATATGGAGGGACCATCAACAGCACCCACACACCCACATGCTAATAAAATATAGGCAGAGGCTATGTGGTCTCCAGGCAGTTTACTTGGGGCTGGAGGTGGTGTGTTGTTGAGGGGGATGGTGAGTGGAGTTTCTAGACTGCGGAATGTTGTCTCCCTCCCAAGCTGCTCTTATTTCCAAGCAGCTTGTGTGGATCCACTACCACCAGACCATCTAATTTACCATGATAAATGAATTCTCATATAACATTGCATGGATTTAAAATTCTGTTTAAGTTTTTCAAAGCATTACAAAGATGAAATAAAATTTGTGAGTTAGAATTTACAACATACAGTTTACTGAAGGGACTGTCCCAGGTCTCTCCTTTGGTTTTCTGTGAATATTTAGAGTAACCTGATCCTTTTTACGTGATGTCTGTTCTAAACTTTCCTTTATTTTTTAATCCCCAAACTTGGTATTTTCATATTTTACCTGAAACTAATGAGCTTTCAAGAGACGCTTTGAAACAATTTGCAGTACTTTAGAAATTAGTGGATTTGTATTTAACGTGGGATGAAATAAAGTACTTCAAAAGTACTTTAAATTTCTTCTTGCTTTTTAGATTAAATGTATGGAAATGCATTTTATAGGTCAAAGTAGTATTGTATATGGTTTAACCTAGTATCTCTAGCACTTGGTAACTTTCCTATTGGGAAGAATGAGCAGAAAAGTTTCCTAGAAGAAAAAGTAGTTGGATGCAAACATTTAAAGTAAGCCATGTTCTTGGACACCATTCTTTTGCCCCCTTATGCTAATACAAAGTGGCTAAGCCTGCAGCTAGCCTTGCGTTGATAACTCTAGGTATTTACTCTTTTTCTCTGACCATGCTCTTCTGGTGTTCAATATAATTTCAGCTTTCTATGTGAGAATTTATGAGAGAAAATTCTTTGTAATGTTCATGTTGTGAATAGTGTTCTTTCAGGTCTGCTACTAATTTATCAGTACAGAACCATTATGCCTTCTTATTTCCCTGTTGAACATGAACATGAAATTAAAAAAAGAAGGAATTTATGTATTTAGTGAACTAACCTCACACTTGATATTTAATTTCCCCCCAATTGTTTCTCCCTAGCCTGGCCCCATTTTTCTTATTTAAAATTCATCTGAGATGGCCTTAAGTATTTGTAAACTGCCTTTGGGAAACAACTAGTTAGTTTCTACAGGAAAGCCATGTAGTTATATTAGATATTAGATGCAGCATTTATCTGCTATAAAATTAAGTTGTAATTAATGTACAAGGATAGGAAGGCTGCATGAAAAATGCACTGTCTCCTAATGGGACTTGGGTGGAGAAGAAGGGATAGAGGCATTGGACTTAGCCACTTTAGTTACAGGACAGCTCTTTCTGGGAATATCCTCCAGGATGGAGGCATTGGGAGGCCATCAGTGCAAGTGCTAGTGTACCATAGCATTTAAGGTGACTCCAACTTGAGCACTCAACATAATTTGTGCATAGACAATATTTAGTGTCTTTCTAGCTTTCAAATTCACACAAACTACAATCTGATTGTAGTGTCCATGCTGAAACCCAGCATGATTTTGTAAAGGACCAGGTACATACCAGATGTATTTCTGGGTCTGAGGGTGAAAAGTAGAGATAAAACTTGAGGTATTTTACTAGTGCTATGGGCACTGAGTGCATACTATTTTCATTTTTATATAGATAGTTGTTATTATCATCATATTGGAATGGATGTTGGAAATAGAATATTGCTGTTTAATAGATATTACAGCTTTATTCAAGAGCAATCAGAATATACTAACATATTTATATAGTAGTTACCACTTGACGACATTTTTTTCTTTTTGAATCATTCATTTTACTACTCAGAATTTGTGCACTGCTTAGACCATTTTGGCATATTGTAAAGTAAATGTCTAGTTTAAGATTTTCATTTTCAGGTCTTTAAAATGCTTGATTGAAACAGTCAAAAATTATTACAGCTGTGATTGTTTAAGGATTATGTGTTACTGTAAGCCCTAAGAATCCCATTATTTTCAGGTATGATACGGCTATTCTACTTATAAATGCATCTAGCAAGCAATTAATTTTACATTTTTCAATTTGTTTATTCTATATATTCAGACTATTTTTTTACTTATGGAGTATGTTTTTTGTTGTTGTTGTTTCTTTAATTGAGGTAACATTGACATACCACTCTGTATTTGACTCAAAGGCATAGGATCATACCTTTTCAGATGTATGTACCACAGCATGCCCACCAACAAGGTACCCTCAACCCTCCATCATAGTTTCTTAGCCAGTTTATCTAAATTGTTTTGAAAAACCTACTAGTGACTTAAATTTTCTGTTTCATTTGTACCTTCAAGTCTGGCAAGTATGAGCCTGACAAGTTTGAACAGGTAAGTCATTCACCTCAAAAGGAGTGTGTCAAACCCTAAAATGCCTGCTGTCTATAGGTAGCTGGTATCTGTGCGTGTATATCCAGATATCTTGGATGTCTCTTGGCAACTTCAATCCTAAGATCACCCACCTAATAAGTATTCTAATGTGTATCAACACCTTATTTTTCTTCAACTAGGTCATGAACTTCTTTAGCTTAAGAAACATATATTGGCTTATTCTTTGGAAGTAATTTGGAATCTGTTTAACAAAAAAAAAAAAAAAACCTTCTATATTCATGGACTTAAGTGGTTTTTCAAGTAGTTTACCTGTACTCTGTATCTTCTGGAGAGTTGCTCTGGTGGCTTAAGCCAGTAGTGCCACTTGAGAGCATGTTCAGACTATGGGCAGATCTACTGAAAGCTGAAAAGTCTGTGTTTTAAATAGGCACTACAGCAACACCAATGTTAATAAGATAATGCTTTCTGAAAATGCTGGTAAATATTATCATGTGTCTATGACTACTTTAGTTAGATATGTTTCAATTCATTAAAAGAATATTGGAGTACAGATCAGCCGCTTACTTGTGCATGTTCCCTAAACCCTCTATGCTTCCATTTCCTCTTCTGTAAGGCATTCATCATAGGACGGATTAAGAGTTTGAATGTGGGGTATCACTGCAGTGTTACTTCATGTGGTCTTATAAATGTTTTATGAAACTTGGCATAGAGTAAAACTTTAATGACAGGGTGCTACTTGAAAGATAGTAAGAATTAGTACCTCATTTTTTCAAATGAAGAAACTGAGACTCCAGAGGTTTCTTCAACAGACAAGCACTGTTTTGTTTGTTGTTCAAATGTTGGAGTTCCCCCAGGTAAACACAGAGCCTGGATTTGAACACAACTTGGTCTGAGTGCTGTGCTTTTAACTACTTCTATGCAAATGCGTAATTCATGGGCTGATTATAATCTGGTGTTTTCTTGGAGAAAAATAGGCTATAAAGTAGCCCATTTGATTTCAGGGCATGATGGGGGCATGATGCACAAAACAGAACCATTTATCTTCTGAAGTCAAGTATTGTGAATAAATCACGTATCCATCTAATTTTACCTATTAAGCTATCCACAAAATGTTGGTAACTAACAGGAAATAGTGAGTTTACTTAAAAACTTAAAAAGTAGTGACTATGGAGCATGGTTGACATGGCCTAAGGTCACAGCTGTATTACATGCTCATGGAAAATTTAAGCTTCAGTTTGCTTACCTGCAGAATGGGGGTAATAAGTAAATTATGTTATGATTGTGTGAGAATTTTTTAAATAGGTCTGTTAAAATCTGCAGTAGTATTGGACATATATTAAGCTATCACTATAGATTTTGACTGTTATTTTGTACCATGAGTCCTATCTGATGTATTACAAAAAGTCATTTGGGTATTGCCTTTGACTTCCGAGTGACAGGAATTATTAGAAATTGCTTTAATATAAAATTTGAATGACTTAATTTGATGTCTAACACCAACTGAAAATCAGTGCTGTTCAGGGGCTCCCTGATGGTGCAAGGGCCCAGAACTAAGCTATCGGCAGCCACTGCAGCACAAGTTCCATCCCCAGGCAGGAAGCTGACCCACATGATGTCTTGTCTTGCCTGCTGCTCCCTTCAGCAGAATATTTTGATCATTCTGGTTCTGCTCTCCAGTATGTCACTGCTGAATCCTCTAACCCTTACTCCCAAACCTCTTCCTGCGTCACAGCTCTTGCATGCATAAATAAATGCATCTTTAGAAAATCACTGCCCTTCAAATGTATTCTTTTAAAGATTTCTTTTATGTATTTATGCATGCAAGATAAACTGGGGTCTATGTCAGGTTTGATAACACTGATACTTTAATCCATGTGTCAACAGGGAAACTCTCTTCAAATGTATTTTAGTGTAAATTTTTCTGTATTTGGTTAATAGCAATGTTAATAAAATGAAAGGAATATTTATTTGGTGCAAGATTGAGAAAACTGTTCTGCCCCTATTTACTGTACAAAGGAGGTGGAGAGTTAGGAAATAGGATAGAGCCTGACTTTTACCATAGCACTGAAGGTTTGGGTTTCATTTCTTGTTCACTTGATGTTTCTGATGTGACTCATCTCATCTAGTTTTTTTAAGAGCTGCCTCTGTTCTTCTCTTTGTTTCAAATGGTCTCAAGTGGAGAGAATTGCAGTTACTGCTTCCATTAGTATGAATGTAAAACTTTACAGTAGGAACAAACTGTATTCACCTCCATCTTACAGAGAGAATCTGAGACTTAAAGAAGTCAAGATTTGATTAAGGTCAGCGTAGAAATGGGTGGGGGAGCACTAATGCTTCTCCTGGTGGTCTCCACCCATTGTGCCCTCTAGCTCCCTTGTGTTCTGGCCTTAGCCTTGCACTCTTGAAACATCCTGACCCCCCTCCAAATACCCCCTGGGTCTCTGATGGCAAGGGCCTTCTAATGACTATCTAATATAATTCCTTCATTTACTATGAGGGGCACTGAGCTCCTGGGGATGTAAGAGGGTTGTCCAAGTCATGGTGGTGACCTTTGGATAGTCATCTCCCAAAGAGCTGAGTCCTGACTTTCAGCCTGTAAGCAAACACTGTTCCTTGTTTGTGCTGAGTATCTCCCAGAACTGTGGTGTGCTCACAGCCAGTTTTACCAATAAGTCACCTCACTTCACTCCTCCCTTCATCCCCAATCCCTTTAGTGAGCCTTGAGGGAGTTTGATAGATTTTCCTAATGTTTCTCTGGTCAGAAGCATACAAAGTAACATTTTTGGTTCCTCTGTTTAAAGTTTCTGTGGTATTTTCTCAGTATTTGATACTAAGCATCGGATATTTTTGTTCTTCAAGGAAATAAAAACCTAAAATATCAAAGAAGAGGAGGAGCAGGAATTCTCTGAAGACCATGAATCCCACTAACCTAAATAAAAACATCATTTTTTCAGCCCATAGTTCTGAACCAATAAACCCTCTCAGCATACTATAAGAAATTTCCCTCTCAATTTCTTTGTGAAATAGCTGTGATTTTCAAACTGAGGGATTTTTTTTTCTAGACTACAGTCATAAATGTGTTTCAACAGTCTGATTGTTCTTCTAGCCTCTTCTCCTTAATACAGATAGGCCTGAAATACTTTTCAAATCTATATTGGAATGCTAGTCTTAGGATAGAATGTTGCCAAAGGACTAAGAACAAGCTCTTTGATCCCTGACTCCAAAAAGGAAAGACTATTAACTTCCAACTGGTAGAAATAAGAGTGAAATATAACAGCAGTATCTGGCTCTCCATGATACCATATGTATATGTATGTATATATGTGTGTATATATACCATATGATTATAAAACCAAACTTTAAATTTTTTTTGCTGATAAGTTGAAGTCTTTAACTAGAATTATGAAAAAAAAGTTATATGTAGCAGATTTGTCTTAAAAATGATAGAAAATTCTATAGTAAATATATCTTAATCTAATACTTCAAAAAGTTACTCTCTCTCAGGCCATCCTAATTATAACTTTAAAGAGTTCAAATCAACATGCCTCTTGCTTTCCTCAATGAAGCAAAAATATCTCTTTAACAGCTTGAATATGAAACAGAAGTAAGCTGTTACTAATCTGCTTGTCAGTAGCTAGGCAGTTTTCTATGTGCCTTTCTTGACATGTTTTAACATGATCTCTCAAAGAATCAGAGTGAGAATTGCCCTGTTATTTGTGGTACAGTGAAAAGACTAAATTCTTTTATCAAAATAAAGGAATTGGGACAGAAAATCATCTTTTTCTTTTGGTCACTTAACAAAATATATGAATAAATATTAATGAGATAGATTTTGGATCTTGGTAAACAATTAGGTGGAGCATTGTATTTTACTAATCTAGAAACATACATAGGATAAAAATTTCTCCTACTAGAAGTCCTTTCCCAAGTACTGTTCCATTTCCTATGGTACAGTGCAGAGTTTACTTTTTCCTTCCCGAGTTGTGAACAGTGAAGCACCTCAAAGATATGTGTCTCCTTTGTCAAAAAGTGGTTCTGTCTGAGTAGACGCATGCATTTCACACAATAAGCATTCAAATTTCTACTTTTTCTTGAGGCCTCTGATTCAAACAGAAGTAGTATTACTATCACAATAACAGCTGTGTGCTATCAACCACAACTTGGAAGAAAATGATAAAAAAAAAATTTTTCATTTACCTTTCATTGCAGTAGCTGGTTGTCCATCCACCTGATACGATGTCTTCAAGTTGAAACAGGCTTGTAACTATGAATGAGCCTTGGAACTCAGCTTGTCAGGGAAGTAGGTTTTCTGGTAAAGCATGAAAAATAAGCATTTTTCTCCCCTCTTGGAGAAGTTAGGTGCTCCCTTGCCCTCTTGAGGCTGTCCTTTAGGGAACCCTTTCAAATTTTCCTGCTCCGGAACAACTGGAGCAACTTGCTCTCTTGCTAATGTGACTCACATCTTAGAGTAGGTGAGATTTGTAGGCTAGGGAAGAGTATTTCCTGAACCTGCGAGGGTCAGATGGTGACTCACCTGAAGGGAACACAGAGGGTTGGAATTCAGATGCCAGAACATGCTGAAGGAGGAGGACATGAAGTCTCATCTTGGGGCCTACTGAAACAATCTCTAGGTGTTTTGTTTGTTTCATTTCCCACTGCTTATTAAAATATAAGTCTTAAATTTTGGACTCAAACCAGAATATATTTTTGAAAGATAAATCCTTCCAAGATACTTTTCTACAGATTATTTAGAAATTAGAAATTAAAATGTGTGCATTTATACTAGCGATTCATCACTTTGGAAACTTGTAGTCTTAGGGTCTCATGGTTTATATGTAAATTTATAGGTCTTTTTCACATATAAACAAATATAAATATTCAGAATATTTTAAATAAAATTATTTAGGACTGAATTCACTGAATCCCTTGAATTCTATCCTTTACACAAGTTCATATTATTTTGTTGCTTTCTTAAACTTCTCACAATGATAAATTAATATTTTAATTTGCAAGTAATTAAAGAACTTTTAGATAAAAATCTCCAAACGATTCTAATAATTTCTTGAATGCAATATTTAAGCAAAAATAAGATTTCACTAAATTGAATCAAAGTCTGTTAATTATCATGGTTGACGATAAGTTCAATCTTAGAGTATCATTTTCCTTCCTTTTGATTTAACATATCAGTAATAGGCTTATGCCATACTGAAATGCTGTATATGTACTACATAGTTTACCTTTTGCACAGAAAAGAAAGTGTATGTTTTATTTAAATATTGATAATTTAATATCAAAATTATGTTTCTTTTACTGCCTTTCTCTGAACACACAAAAAACAGACAACTATAATTTTAGTGACCTTTTTCCCATCCCATTCTATTCTGTTAAATACATTATGAATGGGTAGTGAGTTTTAGGGAAAGTCTGAACAAAAAATTAATCAACTTTATAAATGGGCCATCTTAGAAGAATTGGTCAGATTTAAAAACAAGCCTTCATTAGATTCACTCTGCTTGTGCTATTTTATATTTGCGCTATTTTATATTTGATCGCCATGGGTTTTACTTTTTAGCAGTGATGCCAGGAGTGCATTTTAGGGGATTATGTCATACAGATTAGTTTGAAGGACTGTCCTTGAATTGAAATTGTTGTCAGTTGTCACTGTGATCCATAAGTTATAAGTGATATACTGCTCATAATGTGGAATCTAACTGCCAGAGTAACCATCTGCCAAGTCTTAAAAGAACCAGTTCAAAGGAGAGAACCATAAAAATATGTGGAGCAAATACTTTCTCTCAAGTTTTGAGAATTAACTTTGCAAACTTCCAGTGGTATTATGTAGTCATATTAGAGAGTTTATTTGGATAAGATATTTTACAAACCTCTGTTAAAAGAAAAAAGGGGATTGTACTATTTACCTTAAATTTTAATCTATTTATTACTTGGGTTGATTTCATCATAATAGGATCAGCTAACTTAATTATCATTTTTTTTTTACTTTAAAGAAAATGTCCTTTGTATAGAGCTACTAAAAGTATTTTTTACATGCTTTCCTATTTTGACATTGAAGAGAACATGATTTCATAATTCAGGCTTATATTTTGAGACTTTTTAAAAAGAGTTCTTGAAAGAGGACTAATGAGTGAAGAGATTTTGATAGACCTTTCCATATTTGAAGAAAAAGGTCGAGCTTTTCCATAAAGTGGAGCACTTTAGTGCTAGATGATTTGTGTTTATTGTGTTTTAATAAAGCTTTACTTACAAAGGTGAAAAGCAGCGGGTGACCCTTTCGTAGGTGGCCTCTTTTTTTCTCCTCGTGGGCTTAGACTAGAATAGACTTTTCTCTTTGGGGGGGAAAGTAAGTCAGATGGTTGTATTTAAAAACTTCTTTTGCCAGTGTTGCAAATCAAGTCTAGTGATGAAAAAGTTAACATGAGCCAGCCTTTATGCATAGTCTTAAAGCGTATTATGCTGTCTCAAGTTGGGACTTGTTAAGGCTGGCCTTACTTCTCATTCAAAAAGGGAAGTAGAAGTAGTACTTGTTTAGTCATGAAAAAGTATAAAGCTTTGATCAAAAACGCAGCTAAAAACCAACCCATAATTTTATTATTGTTCAAATCATTGAAAGCTAACCCTGTATATTTTTCCCCTGCTGATTTTTATAGCAAGTCTCAGATTTCATAAAAGCCCTACTAGACTTTGTAACAACAATTATCTTGCTCCTTCATTGGAAGATCCTATTAAATGCAGAGAAGCTCTTTTAATAATATTGTTTGGTGATTACAAACCCTAAATTTATTTGAAGACAGGGCAACATCCTGAGATACTTATTTGTGTTTTTTTGTCACCACAATCTTTAAAAAAAAAAAATCACATTTTTCTACTAGGAGTGATTTGTTTTTTTCCTTCTAATAGTATTTTTAAAAATGGTAAGCCTGCAGACAAGTTGTAATAATAGTTTAACTAGACTTCATGTCAACTTGCAAACCATTAAAATTTTCATACATACTTTCCTCCAAACTTTTTTGGGGGAACCTAATTGAAATAATAGTCTCTATGACAAGTGCTTCACCTTTGACTCTTTCATCATATATTTCCTGTGAACAAGGACAGTCATTATTACTGTTTATCAGTCAAGAGGTTAATGTTGAAACAATCAATTTAAAAAATATTTAGTCTATATTAAAAAATTTGCAGTTTCCTAATTATAATACTTTTTTCATGCAGAATCTAATCAATGGTCACACATTGCTTTTGGTTTTACTGTTTTCTTTTTTAGAATTTTATCTTTTAGAACAATCTCTCTGCCTTTTTCTTTTTTCCCTCTTTAATCTCCTTAGCCTTTGAAAAGTGGTTCTATCTACATGTGTTGTATCATGCTTTGGAGACATGTAGTAAGGGAATGACATTTAATGTTTCTAAGGCAGGTGGGATGTGTTAGCATGAAATTCATACAAGGACTTAAAATTCTGAAGAAAAGAAATAGGGATGCCATGGACCTGGAGTTGGTTGAGAAATGAACTTGGTTCATGAATCCTTGTCACCAAGTTAGTATATCCAATTCACCCTCTCTTTGGACTCTTAAGTAAGTTATTCTACTTTTCTTGACTTCAGTGTTCTGTGAAATGAGGATTCTGACTGAATCACAGTATTTTAGAGAAAAATCCCTACTACCTTACTGATTTTTCAAACTATATTCATTAAAAGAGCATATATTTTTAATATCTTTCAAGGAATGAAAATTAAAGATTGCTGTTGATAAGTCATTCTAAATCTTGGACTGAGCTCTTGGTAGTATTCCTAATTCCCACTTTTTAGTGTGAGACATTGGCAAATGTATTACCAAAACTTGCTTTAACCTTTTAACCCTTTTTCCCTTACATATAACTTCTTTCCTTCTTTGACTTCTCTGCCTTGGCTGAACTGGTGCAGTGTCCCCTTCTCCAGTCTTGTAGACATAGCACTTGTGAGTTCATTATGTGTAATCTCAGGTGTATCCATGCCCTCTTGTAGGAAAGTGCATGTATAAAGATAGTCCTAGTCCTTTGTAGTACACTAACTCATTGTTCCAAAACAAAGACAGGGAGGTATCTAGTTAAAACACCTCCAATTGCTCTATCTTGAATCCATGGCTTGCATACAGGATTGTGGTAAAATCACCAAAACTTACAGTTCCATCTTTCTAGACGAAAGGCACTCTAATTGTGGCCTACATTTATTTGGTAGATGAGAATTTGTGCTGAGTATAATTATTATATGCCCTTTAATGTTCCTCTGAGATTGGTATCTTTAGGATCCTCTGCCTGAATTACTGTGTTTAATCTGCCACTTGAAATGATTTGTATCTATTAGGTCTGCTTTAACTAAAGTGTTTTTTGTTTCTGGCATGAGAACCTCATTTGCAGGGTCGATTAAAGGGGGGAATAGTTTTGGAGATTAGATCTGGAGATTGGGCTGCCTCTGACTCTTGCCCTCATATTGATGCTCTTTTCCTGTGCTGGGCTACTTGATCCAGTTCGCCACTTTGGGAACCTCACTTGTGAGAGGTGACATAGAGCCTAGTACCTTGAACTCCAGTGTCACTTTCAGTCCATCCACTTAGTAGCTTTTTTATTTTGGTGAAGTTACTCGTAGATCTGAACCTCAACTTTTTCTTCTGAAGAATTAGTTTAGGAACTTAAATGGGGTAATAAATAAAGTAACTCCTACAGGGTTTGGAACTTTGTGATCATTTCTTAGGTCTTAGTGAACTGGGTTGGGGGGTGTACATGTGTTTGCACATGCATGAAGGCAAAGGGAGAATGAATGGGATGTGGGTACTATATGAAGATAGGTTGATTGAAACTTGAAAACATCCCTTAGCTAAGTAGTCAGGTAAATATGGGACATAAATTGGTTGCCCTTGGGAACCCCTGGGCTTCTCCATAATAAAGAACTGATGATTGCTTAAAATACATTTTACATTCTTTCTTCAAACAATCTTTTCTGAAAATGAGGGAGTTAGGATTGGCTCTAACTGAAACTGTGGAAGTTTGTAAGAGTTGATGTCAGAGTAAGGAGATGGTGTGGGGAGAGGGTAGGGTGGTCTCAGCAAGGGCACTATGTTCAGATTCATTCATGTGTAGTTGAGGCATTTTTAGTTTCAGGGAATTTCTGTTGAAGAATAATCAAAATAAAAGAGTAAAAGGCATAGATATACATATATGATATAAATTTAATACATAATGTTAATTCTTAAAAGTCTATCAAAATATTCAAATATGCATTAGATAAAACTGCTTAAGATGAATACCACTAAGTGATGTCATGTTACAAACATCTGATCTTCAAGCTGAATTGCAAAAGTAAATGTGGACATCCTATGTTATGCCCCAGGATGCTGTATTTGTCAGTTTATGTTTATTACAGAAATAGCAAAAGTCTTCTTGTTAAGTCAGGTATGGTATATTTTAAAACACTGGTTTATTTACTTAAAGTCTTAAGCTCAGTTTCCATTCTCTTTTGTATTATTGTGTTCTCTTACATCACTCCCCCTTGTTCTGGACTTCCATCCCTTAGGCTTGGTGATCCCATTTCCTCTTCCACACTTCCCTATCCCCAACCCTGCCTACTCTCCACCCTTCATAGCCCCCCTTCCCATTCCCTCACCTCTCTGCCTCCTCCCTCCCCTTTCCTAAAAACTTTATAATAGAATGTGTTAGCTGGTAATCAGAAACCTAGATAATGTGTAAGTCCAGATGTTGGTGACAGCCATTTTCTGAGTTTGTAGTGTCTGGCTTGTGTGGCTCTGACTACCTTCAAATATAGCCCCTTTGTTATGTTTGCTGTTTGACTTGGAGCACATTCACTCTGTATGACAAAAGGAGGAGTTATTCTACAGGTTGCTAGAAGCCCTTGGGAAAAGCCACACTATCTGATATAACAATTTTATGTTTGTTTCTCCATGGAACTCCTTTAGATTGTTTTGTCCTTTATGGAAAAATAATAGTTGTACAGTAAGACCTACTAAATGTCATCTATAGATTCTTGGAAGCTGAAACTTTAAGCAGTCCTTGAATAATATTTTGTTCAGTGTCAGCTGGGACTTTTTTTTTCCTCTCTCAACAATATTATAAGGACAAGACCGTATTGGAAGACCTGCTGTGCTCCCTCACTTTTCACTGCAACTTGGGACTCTACAGCAGCTCCTTCAAGGGACCACAGACCTCATAATTGTAGACTCATCACATTTCACCCCAAGAATGGATGTTCTCTGACCATCACTTCCTCCTTGTATCTCTTTTGTTCTTTGGTGTCCAGTACAGCGAACCTCCTATTTCTCCTTTTAAGTTACCAGGTCCCCACAACCCCAGTCTGCAGCATCTCCCTTGTTCCTCTTTTGTCTGTTTACTCTCTTCATTACTCTCTGCAGCCTTACCTCCCAGCTTAGTCCTTTTTTTTTTAAATCCATCTCTGCCTCAGAAGAGATAATTCCCTTCACCTCATATAGTTTTAACTTCAGAGCCTATAATTCATATTTGGCCTCCACTGGCTAAACTTCCTGACCCAACTCTCTCATTGATACTGCAG
Organism: Condylura cristata; assembly: GCF_000260355.1. Lineage (NCBI taxonomy): Eukaryota > Metazoa > Chordata > Mammalia > Eulipotyphla > Talpidae > Condylura > Condylura cristata. The sequence goes on from NW_004567104.1 coordinate 1,743,207, forward strand.
ATTTCATCATACTCAAATTCTACCTCCTGCGTGGTCTTCCTTGCTTCCTGATTCTTTAGACAATGAATCTCAACTGAAGTGTGCCAATGGAGAAGATCCAGGAATTATAGACTCCATTTTGCATATAAATGGCATACGCATTACTCATGACACCATGTTTTGCAGTGTTCTTGTACTCAGAAATTCTTGTTCTAAAAATGTCTATATAAGGTCTATATCAGATTCTTTCTCCTTTGCTCATGCCTGAACAAATAGAAAACTTCTCTAACTTATCTCCTGCTCTCAGTGACTTTTCCTTTGATCCAGAATCCTTTTATTGCCTGCAAATTGATGTGCCTGAAGTGCAACCTGGAGTTCTTCATTTTACTTTAGTAAACTTCAGTTCTTCACTTTACTTTAGTAAACTTCAGTGCCTTACTGGAAAAGTCCCAACATCTGAATACAAAGCCAGTATGCTCCACTGTAGGTTCCCACACTCCATTCCCAGGCTCATCTTCTATGCTCACCTGCTATAGCCTCTGGCCCTCCAGGGCTCCCTCATCATCACCTCTCTCTGCCTTCCTCAAATTGCTTTTTGCAATGTGTTTTTGCAATGTGCTGCAATGTGTTTCCTATTGAATACTGTTTTCTCCTTCAACATTTTGTTCAAAACTTCCATCTCCTGAAGGCCATTTTTCAGTTTTCCAATTTAGAAGTAGCTTCCTTTTCCTCTGAACCTCTGTGGTGAGTTAGTTATGTCTTTCATACCATTCACCACACTTGGATTCATTATGGTCTGAGTGGCCTACTGGAGCATGGCCTCTAGAGAGGCCCCATGCCCTGCAGTAAAGGCAACACTGGAAGTTAGGCAGTGAACTTACTGTAACTCTGGGATTTTACATCTCTCAAGAGCTTCCGCATGTGGGCGGTGCATCAAAATACTCAAAATGTCCACAGTTGAACTATTCGTACCACTGAGGCAATTGAAACTGGTTTGTGTTGAGGCCTCCTCCTTACCATTCTTTCTACTAGACTTCAAGTCAACCCTGAGGAATTCAGCTTGTCATAATTGTGGAGGGGAGTAAGGGGGAGGGAAATCACTGTGCCCTGGAAGTATTGGTTTCAGACCACCCTCCTCTTCTTATATGTGGTTCATGGGTACCTTGGACAAGATATCGCTTCATTTTGTGCTTAAAAAGATTTTTCCTTTTCTCCAACAGGAAACCTAATGTTATCTATCGTAGGGTTGAAGTGAGAGATAGAAAGGATTTTCAGAGCTTTGAAAAAGTGTATAGCACAGTATCTGCACACAGGGAGCATTTAGCATCATGAGTGCAAGCTAAGTGGAAGGTACTGGGAGGTCTTTAGTTTCTAGGTCAGAGTTAATTAGCTGGCAACACCTGGGTAGTTAGGCCCACACATGTATGCATTGTTTTTGTGGAGTCAAGGAGTGTAGGGCTAGCTGTGGAAATTTGGGAAATAACAGGAAATATAGCAAAGGAAAGTGGGATTTGTGATTTCTCTTAAGAACACTGGAAGAGCTGAAGTCATAAATATTGTGGTTAAGAACGGAGGCTCAGAATTCAGTCTGCTTTAGAGGCCTACCCTCTATAATTTGTGTGATCCCATGCAAGTTGCTTAGTTCCTCTATTTCTTAACTTTATGTCTAAATGTTAACAACACTTGATTGACTTTCCAGGATTGTTAAATGTGAATATATTTCAAGCTCTCTGTGAATTTGTCTGGTTCATTGTAAGTAGTAAGTAATATATGCTGCTTTTATTATTAAAGCTGATGTCAGTTTTACTGCTATTGACCAGCAAACCTGAACACAGCAATTCCCTCCTGTGTCAACAGTTGGCAGTGAGTAGTAGATGATCCTTCACATGGCACATGTACGTCCAGGCAGCCACAGTGTTGCCTCTGACTGTCAACACATGTCTGCCCTGCTCTCTTAACAACAGTTTTTTCTCCTGTTGACTGATCCCATTATTGGCCATTCATGTCCAAGAGGGCTGTGCTATGAATCAGTTTTTATGGAAGTATCAACCTCAAGAACATCCAGCCCAGTGGTTCCTAATGTGTGGTCTAGACTCACAGTATTTTTGTCACTGGGCAGCTTGTTCTCAGAATTCTTCCAGACTTAGCTGAGTCAGAAAACACAGAAACCAGCAATCTATGTTTTAAAAATTCCTCTATCTGATTCTGGTCCCCACTTAGTCAATCTTAGTATGCATCCACTTAGATAATCCATGCTGGGATTTTATTATGTTAAGATCTGCACAAGTTTTGATCTTTAATTGCAAAAAAAAAAAAAAATACGATGTTTATTAGGAACAATGGTTAGATATTTTTAGAGAGATTTTAGTAAGTCAAAAGGAAGGAACTGCCTTTAAACAGTTGTGTGGTACCTGAAATAATGGGTTTAACAAGATTGAATAATTCTTTCAAGAGTTGTGATGTAATGATGACCTTATTACCTTCTCACTTCTGTAACTGCTTGTCTGCCTCTTCCTTCTCTATTCAGTAATTTTTCTTGATTTCTAAAGGTTTATTCTGTGTGGGGCAATACCTTTTCTCCCTTCCCTTATGCAAAGCAAATTATTCAAAGGATAATTTAGTAGAAAGAGTTATATTTTAGCTATTGACAAAAGTCTTTACTCATGTTCTGAGTTCATACAGTGTGTCAAAGCCACTATTTTTTTTCCATTTTATTCTATTCTTTGTGTAAAATGGTTGTGGCATAGCATCCCATTCTATAAAAATTTTCAAATTCTTGTCACTTTGTTAATGTGTTTTTATGATGGCTCCAGTATGCCTTCTCTTCACAATCTTGGTAGATTATTTTATTTTAAACTCAGGTTGCTGCTTTAGACTATATATTATTATAAAGGAATAAAGTATTTGTATTTATGAAGCGCAGATTTGCAGTTGAAATTTTATCTTGAAAAATATTTTAAGAAAATTTTATTTCTTATCACCAATACCCATATTTACAATATACTGAAAATTTCATTAGAGGATAAATATATAGGTTACAACATCATCAAGCATAGCTCAAGGACAGTTTAGATGCAATTACTTACAATGAGTGTCAGAGTCTACTCATGTTTGTGCAGTGTACTCTTTAAAAGTAATGTTGATTTAGTGACATCTTTCTATAGTTATGATGATTTAATTATTTTATTTAAATAAATGAAAATTAGATAACACAAGTCCTTTCTAAAAAGAAAGGTTTTGAAGGATGTTACAAGCCTACAGTTACAAGTTCTCCAAACCCAAGTTACATAGCTAAAGCATTTTGTTAATTGCTTTAAAAGTCACCTGTTGATAGACGTTAATCCCCAAGCCATACATACATTGATTAGTAATCGTACAACCTTCATGATCCTTCCCTAGTGAATGCAAGAATACTGCCACTTCCCAGACTGCCCTGTAAATACTATAGGAGAGCAACTGATAAGAGTTTGACCTTTCAAGAAACTTATGTCATCTGATAATTGAAAACATCAGTTAGAATTGGCTTCCTTTTTGCTTCTCTAGTAAGTAAAAATTAAACCATCTTGGCTATTTTATCAAATACTTAATAATTTCACAATGGGGTACAATATTTGACCTCAAAAGTATACTTAGGTTATTAAAGGAATAGGTAGGACATATGTGAACAAGTAAATGCACAGCAGCATAAATACAGCAATTTAGGTGTGACAACATATACAGGTGATGAAGTGATTGGGCTTGAAGTGTTAGGGAAGTTGACCAGGTAAGATATCATGGACTCAATAATGGCAACTTAGGGTTTCATAGTTGGATGAGAGTCTTCTCAGTGAATCAGAAGGAAAACTGTGTGCCAATTGCCACAGGGGCAAAAAAGAACATTTCATGTTCTGACATACATAAATTTATCCAGGAGTGGAATGTTCAAGAAATGGAAGAGCATTAGGTGACAAGGCCAAAACTAGGCATGTTGTAGCTGCTTCAGGGCCTTTGGGTCATGGAAGGCATCCTGAGCTTGGCCTTATAATGGGTGTGTTGAAGCTCCTGCTCACTTTTGAAGCATGCCTGCTCCTTTTTGCATTTTCCTGAGGACATACAAATTAGCACCCAAGATTCCTAAGAAACATTTTACTTTTTTTGAACTACAGAGGGAACTAGGAGAAAAAATGGTGATAAATAAGTCTAAGTAGGTCACCAGTTTATTTAATATATTAGCCAATAAGAACGCCACTAATCATGAGTGAAAATTTCATCTGTGTGTGTGTTTCAATAATGACATAATTACGACATAGGCTATTTAAAACATTTCCCACAGTCTGTGACCTGTGGGAAGTATTGTGAAAGACACCAATGAAATAGGAAGTGTTTTCTGATTTTAAGAATGCTAATTGTCTTGGCGATGCAGTTAGGAATACAGTAATTCATGAAAGGAAAGCTGCAGTAAGGTCTAGAACACACATCCATATAAAGAGGAGAGTGATTATTTTCATCTGGAGATAGGAGGCAGGAGAATGGAAGGTAAGGCTTCGCTCACTAGGGGGCATATTCAGCCACCACTAAGAGTATTATTATGCAAGGAAAATTTCAAAGAATAATAAGAAATATTCTTGCCTTTAAATGGCTTACACGTAAGGTGTAAGCAAGGTACTATAGTACAATAATTGGCATGGCTTCATGATGTTTGTGCCTCCTATGCTGCATTGGAGTCACTTGGAAAAGATTCTTTGTCTAGGTAAAGAGACACGACCCCTTTACCAGGCTTTCAGAGTAATTTTTTTTTTAAAGATTTATTTATTTATTTGTGCATACAGAACTGGGGTACAGGCCAGAGGCTCAGGG
>NW_004567104.1:1748121-1825541 GCF_000260355.1 Condylura cristata
CACCATGTGGGTCACCTCCGGGACTGGGATGGAACTTCACACTGAAGTGGCCAAAGGTGACCTACATGTCATGGCAGACTTCTCCTCACCTGCCTGCTGCTCCCCTCAGCAATGTATTTCTCAGTCCACCTTTCGGCTTCCCTGCTGTGTCTCTGGTGAATCTCACATTCCTGCACCTCTGGCCTGTACCCCAGTTTTTATGTGCATAAATAATAAATTTAAAAAAAAAAAGAATGTGGGAAGTCCCTTGAAGGGGAGGTTTTAGGATTATATATTTATAGTTAATGTTTTTCAAAATGTAAGTGCGTGGTGTCGGAAACGATGGCCTTTACATTACCTTAAGGATTTTCTGTACTGCTTATGAATAATGTCCTGTGTAATTCTTTTTGTATACCACATAATAAAATAAATGAAGCATTTGCTCCAATTTTTTTTCTTATTACTTAAATTTGACTTTGATATAAATTGTCTTTTGAAATCTTCTTGATGAAGTTGACCACATATAAAATTATCAGCTTAGAGTCAGATTGTCTGTCTGATTACTATGATTTTGTTGGCTTGATGCTGTTACCTTTTTCCCTTTAATACACGGTAACCTCTCTGTGAACTTCTTACATAAGAATATATATATTAAGGGGTCCATACAAATGTTAGTTGTTGCCATAAAGAGAGTTGTTTCTTTAGCTACATACAGTTGATTTTGCAATCTACAGTCAGTTTTAGTGTTGGTTTGACTCTGAGTGTAAGGAATTCTGACAAAATGATATGGCGCAAAACATACAAAGAAGACAGCAACAACAACAAAAACTTTACCTTCCAGGTTTTTGTTGTTTCTTCTGTGCTTACTTTTGGATTTTTGATAAGAATTATATACTTTTTTTGCAATCACCACATAAAACAAAAGCATTAGGATGAAAACAGTCCAGAAAATAAACTGGGATATGTAATTTACCACTTGATGCCACTTCAGCCCCAGGGGGCCCTTCAAAGAAGAACACTTTTTCACAGATGATGGTGTAGCTTCATTGTTGCTTAAGATAATATTTGGCAGGGAGATGAAGAACAAAAGGAACCAGATGAAGCTTGAGACCATTTTTGCAAAGACAGGTTTTTGTACAAAAAATTTTCCAAATGGTCTGAAGATCTTGAGGAACCTGTCAAAGGCGATGAGTCCTAGCAGTATGATTCCCACATACATGGTCTGGTAAAAAATGATGGCAGAGAAACGACACACGAAAGCTCTGATCTGCCAGGGTCCAAGGTGTGCATCAGAGAGGATCTTAAATGGAAGCATGAGTGTCATTATCAAGTCAGCCACCAAAGTGTTCTTAAGGTACACAATGAAGGTAGAGGAGCTGGGGATGTGAATGAACACCCAGAGAGCCAGAACATTCAGCAAGATGCCCATGAGGAAAAGGGCAGTGTAGACAGCTGGAAACACCAGATGTGCTACCCTTGTGTCCCTGGTGCACCACTCAGACTCATTGGAGCCCTTCAGCATTGTGGCATTCATGGTTTCCATCATTAGCTGTTGCAAATAAACATAAACAAGCTAAAACAAAAAGCTCCACTTATGTTTGAAATCGTGCTTTTTAGAAACAGACTTTAGCATAGTAATACCTTAAATTTATTCAGTTCTTTCAGTACTTCTGTTCAGAAAGTATACATTTCTGTGTGGAATTACTAAAGCACTTAATACATTTCTGGTATTTGCACCAGTGTTACTACTTTCACATCCTTCTGAAGTACAAATAACAAGTCTGTCCCATTCACAATTGCTACTTTCAACATGCTAATAGAAGAAAACCCCATTCATAGGGCAATAATTCATGTCAGATAGCTGGCCATTATATAATTCCTTAGTCTCATCATTTATAGTTTATAAAATGTTAGCACTAAAGTATATTTTCCTTGAGTATATTCAGTCTTTTATAAGCAAGCCACTCATAATAAAAATAGAAATTCACCTTTGTTGAGGAGGGCACTCAGCACAGTGTCTCCTGCTCGAGGTTGTCATTAGTTCAGCTCTTGAAGAACAAGTGAAACAAATCTCCTTCTGCTTTCTTATACTGATTATTGTTCCTCTTTTTCACATGTGTAATGGGGGAATTTTCTAACAAGAAGCCTCTTTATTTCCCAAACTTATGTAGTCAGTCTACTATGACTTGAACAAATCAGTCCTATATAGTATCTTTCCTACAGTTTAGCTTCTGTATCTAGATGTTCAATGAATTATTTGAGTGCTTCATACATAGAATAACAGGAACCAGAAAGATAAAGAAGATATCTCCACATTACAACTAGGTAGGAGAACAAGATGATTCGAAAATCACCTTCATCATCTGCATACTTAAGATTGCTTGTGTTCAGTAAGGTGGCCTGTTTATTTCTACATTTATCTTAGTCTTTGGTGTTCAGATTTCTGAGAGGTAAATGACATTTTCTAAAATTTAAGGGTCATTATACCCAAATTTTGGGAAGTTAGAATTCCAGTCCTCCAATTATTGGGTATTAGATTGTAGACATATGAGTCAGTACCTCTGCATCAGTTTCCTCATCTGGTTACTGGGTTTAAAAATTGTATGTACATATTTTTGTTGGGATGATGAACTGTGCTTAGAATGGTGCTGAGTTTATATGAAGCACTAAGAATGTTAACTACCCATTGTGATAGTGAGGGAAATGTAGATTTAACTTACCTCATTTATTAGAAAGCCATTTGTGGAACATTTCTGGAAGCCTTTGGTAATATATGTGAAGCTTGGAGCACTTTAAGAATTTCATTCATCAACCTTGGGTCAAGGTGTATTAGATAGCTTTTTTTGTTCTTGAAGTCTCTTACAATTTGAAAATGTGTAATTGCTGCTTTCACATGAGAAAAGCTGTCATCTATGACAGAAAAGCTTGCCATGTTGTTAAATGGAGAGGAAAATTAGGAGGTCTTGTGAGGGAATGTAATTCACCATGGTAATTCATGTAATTCACCGGGGTGAGTTTCACTTTATGTATTTTGCTAAGTTTTAACACAGTTTGTACCAAACTAAGGTTTTGGGTTGACTGAGAAGTCTTAGATGACTTGCGTTGGAATTCTAAGAAGAAAAATTTCATACCCTTGGGGACAAATTAAAATGTAAAGCCACAAAGTGCTTGACAGTTATGGTAGAAATTATTCATTGATGGCAGCTTGAAAAATTTGTGTTTCAATCAAGTGATTTGTTTCTTGGACTTACAGATTTTGGACTTCATTGATATTATGGAAAACAATTTAATTGTGTGTCGTTTTGTTTGTTCAGTAGAGGAGTGAAAAAAAATTCAGGTATTTGACTATGTAATTAACTATATATTTCCTGACAACTCCAGATTCATTACATAGAGATCAAGTTTTAAATATTTTCACTTGAAACAGGAAAAATTCTGTATAAGATAGTTTCATAATATGGGAACCAGAAATCCCATTTTGGTCAAATGTTAAGATACCCAAGTGTGGGAAACACAAAAGAGGAACTGATTTCTGGTGCCCATTTTTGAAGTTACAGAAGTATATTGTACATGTGGCAGAGTTGTGCAAGTATGCATAGAGCTGATTCACGATCTATTCAGGCAGATGGATAAGAGAATCCCAGAGCCCTCAGTGGATATGTCAGGATTGAATGTTCTCTCAAGAATCCAGGTACACAGGCACACCAGGTAGGGATGCTGGTGAGCAAGGGGGCAGGCACAGGTAGGGGGTAAGGGGCAAAGGAGGGCTCTGAGTCAGGCAAGCAACTGAGTCTCCCAGTCACCCACAGATCTTTTTCAGGGCACTCGCTGACATTCTTTCATGGACTCTCTTCTTCTGTAGCCATTGTCCTCACTGAGTGACACTACCCTTATAGCCCTGATGTCTAGGCTCAGGTGTTCACAGTCAGATATGCGTGCCCAGTACCTATGCTCCCACATGCCTCTCGCATTAGCCTTCGGTGATAGTTACAGAGACTAGTAGCATAAAAAGCCTGATTAAATCACCTACCCTCCAAGCAGGTTTCAAAATGTTTGACCATAGTAAGTATACATTAAATCACTCATTCCTATATATCAGTGAGGATAAATATGCATTAGCCATTGTTCTTAGTCCTCAGCTTTGCTAATAATTGCCCCTGGGGGACATCTTTTGCCCAGAATGGTATAACGAAGAGGTTGTCCAGCAGAGCAGGATAGGAGCATTGACTCAAGAGTCAGAGTGCCTCGGTTCAATTGCTTATTCCAATTCTTTTCTTATGAACTGTGGCAAGTTATTTATCCTCTTTATGACACAATAGCCCTCTCTTTACAATGAAAATAAGGGAATAAAGTGAGTGAACATTTACTAAGTGCTTAGACAAATGCATGTCACGTGGTAGATGTTAATAAGTTTTTTGTTAAATGAAATTAAAAGGAAAAAGTGGTAGAACACACTTACACCTGTGAGAATAGCTCCCCAAAGATAGGTGGGGGGAAAAAATCAAAGACACCACTGAAAGTCCCAAATGCATATATATTTGCATTTATTGACATACTGGGTGTTTGTTTCATTTCATGTAAACACGTGAACATTTGCTTAATTTTTAAAAATAGTTTACACTTTTAAAGTTTAATTAAGTGTTCACTGATGGATGTTTCATTTGTTCTCATATTTTTTCTATCAAAAACAGCTCTGTAGAACATACATGTCCACATATTTTTTTGTGCATTTTTTCCCAGTGTAATTCATGGGATGTTTTCTCGAAGTCAGATTGATGGATATAGTGCAGCTATGTGCAGGGTGGGTAGGTTTATGATTGAGTTGGATGAATGGATAAAGGATCTTGGATTCCCTCTGTAGATTTTGATACAGGGCAGCAGGGCCTGTATCAAAATGTACAAAGTGTACCAAGGCCAAGGCTCAAACAGTTACTGTTTGTGTTCTTCACCTGTTCACACAATTATAACATTCCTCGGGCTTAGAAAATAACAACAAAGGGGTTTATTTAACAAACCATGGAAAAATAAGTGTTACTGAAGCCAATAATGACTCTTTATTTTACCCAAAGCCATGTCCAGTACTTTTCCATCCTGCACAGAACCATGCATTCTCACCACTGAGGATATAGAGCTCCTTTTGAACGCAAGACCAGGTGTCTACCATGGTGTCGTCCTGCCTCTGTGAACACATGGCAGCCAGCCTAGCTACAGACCAGGATCTGATTAGATCTCTCCCCTCCCCACTCCCTAACCCATCCCCCTCCTTTTTCAGTCCCTTATATACTTTATCAGTCACTCCACTTCACTTTTAGCACTTTCTCTTCAGGCTTTCTACTTCTACCAGCCACCCCCTCCGGGGGGAACCAACTGTAACAGTTTAGGCTTCAGCCATGGGTTACGATTGCAGAAGCTGTAGGATAAATTGAAGTGATCAGGTATTCTCCACCCTGCTCCATTAGCATCAGTGGTCAACACCTGTGGCCACACACGTGTGCCTGATGGCATCACCTGGAGTGTGGGTGTGCATGAGTGGGCACCCCTGAGCAGGGATTTGGAGCATATAGGGAAGGCAGCAGAGGATTTAGTGTCAGACTGCAGGAGAGAACAGCAGAGAATACCTGAGAGCCCAGAAAGAGTAAAGATTCCTGCCTTCCTTGCTCCTTGTTACCTCACCACAAATGGTGTCGAAAGAGCATTAAAAGCCTGAAAAGGTCATTGAGGGCTCCAGGATTCTCCTTTAGCTGTTCTCCTGGAACCTTAGAGAACCTGCTCCCTGCCTTGTTGGCACTGCAGTAGCCTTCAATGCTGAAGCCGGGAACCTGGTATACAGGCAGAGCAGGCAAGAAGGGCTGAGAGGCAGGCAGTCTCCTAGCTTTTCCATACCCGCCCTCCCACCCCCAAATCTTTGTGCTCTCTCTCTGGCTTCTCTTTCTCTAACACTAGTGACTGCTGGTGACCAGTAATGACCAGAACTACTGGCCCATGCTGTCCAGCCCTGTGGATGGGTGACAGGCACTCTGTGTCCAGGTCACTTCTGAGAACTGTGCTGTTGAGTCCGTAGCTGTCTGGGCCAGTGTGTGATGCTGTGCATCCTGACCTTCACACTGTTGGGGCAGTGGCTGCTGCTGCAGTGTCATCTCAGTGGCCCTGCCTGTGAGCTGCGTAAGGTTGGATACTAGCCTGCTTGCTGCTGGCTGGAGCACTAAGAACCCTAGGCCCTAGTTGACGGGACAGCGCCATCTTGGATGAGTGGCCTTTAAAAAAAAAAAAGGATTTATTTATGCATACAGAACTGCGATACAGGCCAGAGGAGCAGGGGCAGTGAGAGACCGATGGGGAGCAGAACAGCAGATTGACCGAGAACACTGCTGAGGGGAGCAGCAGGTGGTTCAGGAGAGGTCTGCCACGCCATGTGGGTCATCTCCAGGTTGGGGATCGAACTCATGTTGAAGTGGCTTTAGCTTCTTAGTGTTGTGCTTTAACACGTTGCACCACCAGGAAGGGCCCTGGATAAGTGGCTTTTGTTTAGGACTTTTGGACGCTCTCTGGGGTAAGAGAGTTGACCACTTATGGCCTTAGAAATTCTGTTTCCTGTTAAGTAAACCCCATTGTTTTTCTGGAGCCTGAATGGTCTTGCAGTTGTGCACACGGGTGATGAGCTCATAGTGACCTGTCTCTAACCAGCACTGTCCTCTTGACTTGCATTAACCCCTCAAAAGGCCTATTTCATTACTACCCTTATTTGTGGAGGGTTTGTTTCTTTTCATATATTTATTGTCCATTTTGGTTTACCCTCACAGTTAATTTTTTGTGACCTCCATTTTGTAAAAGCCAGACTTTCTCTCCTCATTAATTAGTATAGTTCCATATTTTGAGTTCCTACTGGCATCATTATAACCCCTCTGTGGGCATTTCCACCAACATGATCATCTCTATCAGCCACCAGAATCTGTGGTGTTAGGGTAAACCTTCTGAAACACTCTTTCTGTGTAGGTGTTTTCTCCGTGGTTTTAAAGTTCTACCCAGGTGTTGCTGGATCTTTTCTGCATTATCAATTAATAAATATTTAGGTTTTCAGCCTTGTAATCTCCACAACTGCTCAAGCTCATCATTGGAGCAAAAAAACCAACCATAGATCAAACCTGAATGTGTGCCTAAATTCTAATAAACCCTTCTATGGACACAGAAATTTGAGTTTTATATAGCTTTTATGCCACATAAAATTTTATTCTTCTTACTTTTTTTGGCCTCCACACACCTTGTAAAACCATTTTTAGACGATGGCTGTACAAAAACATGTGATGAGCACAATTTGTCTAGCAGACACTGCTTCTCGTGCATTATATTGTTCTATTCAAACCACTGAGAAAAGTGTCAAAGACCAGCATCCTTGTTGGCCACTAACATTGTGGTCAAGGCTACATTTGATTTTGCTGATATTCTAAACCTTTGAATTTTTTTTTAAGATTTATTTATTTGTGCATATAGAACTGGGGTACAGAGGTGCAGGGACGGTGAGAGGATTCACCAGAGACAGAGTGGGAAGCAGAACAGGCAGACTGTGAAAGTACACTGCTGAGGGGAGCAGCAGGCGGGTCAGGAAAGGTCTGCCTTGCCATGTGGGTCACCTCCAGGGCAGGTGGGGATCTAACTCATGTGGAAGTGGCTTTAGCCTCTTAATGCAGTGCTTATCCCCTGCGCCACCAGGGAGGGACAAACCTTTGAGCTTTAGCACTCGAGTCCACAAATATTTTTTACATTTTTTAAAGTTATTGTGAAATGTGGGGTTTATTATGTAAATTTTTTCTAACCTTGACCTTCCCTGGTAGCGCAGCTGGCAAAAATGCAGCACTGCAAGCTCGCTGCAGCCTCTTCAGTGCAAGTTCCACCCCTGGCCCTGCAGGTGACCCACATGGCATGGCAGACCTCTCCTGACCCGCCCACTGCTCCCCTCGGGAGAGTACTTCATCAGTCTGCCTGTTCTTCTCACCACTCTGTGTTTACTGAATTCTCTTACCACTCCTGCACCTTTGACCGTTACCCCAGTTCTGATTGCATAAATAAATAAATCTTTAAAAAAATGTTTTTTCGAGTCTCGGTGGTACTGATATATGTTTTTATAGTAAGCACTCCATAAATACTGCTCTCTCAGTCTGTTTTAAATGGGTTCATTTAGATATTTGATATGGGGGGGTATATGCTGTTTAATGTCTTTGAATACTGCATTGCCTACAAAGTGATTTAGAATTTAGTGTAAGTTTTTCATACTATATATATGAACAATTCTAAGGAGCTTCCTGAAAGCATAGGGGTGATGTCTCAGCACTATCATGCTATGATTGGTAAACGTGATTTTTATCCCTGGCCAGGAAGCTAATCTACATATGGCATGGCAGACCTCTCCTATCTTGCCTGCTGCTTCCATTAGCAGTATTTTTCAGTGAATCAGCCTATTCTGCTCTCCACTGTCTCTGGTGAATCATCTCACTCCCAGCACCCCCAGTTTATCTATGCATAAAGAAACAAATTTTTATAAAAATAAACTAAAATAAAAACAAATCCAAGTACTATAACTTTTTTACAGATGTACTATAATACCACTAGAATTTATTTTTTCTTTCTCTTGTGGATACTGTCATCTCAATGAATTAGTTTAATCCAAAACAAAAGATTGTTCAGAAAGTCTTGGCCCCACCTGAAGTCTATTAACACTTTGCACCAAACCAGTCAGCTTTCCTCTTTCCCTCTCAGATGAGTTTGGGGTAGATCTGTCCTTCAGTTTTCCCAAGTGCAAAGGAAGAATTCATATTTTATTTTCTCTTCTCAAGCTGAAATTCACTATATTCATAGTGAACTTAGACAACATTAGAGTGATTTGTACTGTATAATGCAGAAATCACTAATGCTATTGTCCCAGAAAGACATACAATAGACATCTTTTTTGGTACAGGTCTCTTCACTGACATCTAGTGCTTGATTCTGGCAGTGCCCAAGGAGGAAAGAGGCTGTTCAAGGTTTCCATTTACAGAGTTAAATGAGTTATATTTTGTGAAATTAAGCAAATCATAATATATAAATAATAAAATTATTACTGAGGTTCAGTGAGCTTCTTTGTACAACAACTCACTTTTATTTCTGCTTTCATTGTATTTTAGAGGTCTGCTTTCTATTTGAGAACAACCTCTGAGGATCATAATTAAGATAAATGACATAAGCGTCTAAATGTGTTACATATTTTGTTTATATTAAAAGTAATGAATGATTGGCCCTCCTTGGTGGCGCAGTGGGTTAAAGCACAGCACTAAGAAGCTAAATCCACTTCCGTATGAGTTGATCCTTGCCTGCCCTGGAGGTGACCCACATGGGTGGCAGACCTCTCCTGACCTGCCCACTGCACCCCTCAGCAGTATACTTCGACGATCTGCTTGTTCTGCTCCCCAGTCTGTCTCTGGTAAATCCTCTCACTGCCCCTGCACCTGTGGCCCATACCCCAATTCTGTATGCACAAATAAAATCTTTTAAAAAAAATAATAATGATGTATGAAGCTTGTATAGAATCACACTAAATTAAAAGTCAAAACTATTTTTTCATTTGCATATGAGCTAACTTATGTGACATGCCACCTTCAGAAGAGATTGCCCAATAGTTTATAATAAGCAGTGAGTGTTGGCAGCTATTCTTTCTTAAATGGGTTTGATGTGTTATATGTCATAGTACCTTATATGTGAAATGTCATAGTACCTTATATCTAGTAACAAAGAAATTTCAACAAAGTGTGATTTAGAATTTAATGTAAATTTTTGTTGTATACACTAATGACAAACATGCAATTCCAAACTTTTAATCACTTTCCTATTAACAATTTATGCTGTGAAACTCCATAATCATGTTTAATTTGTTTGATTTCTTGCCAAGAGAAATTTTCATTTACCCAATTAGCAAGTAGTTTCTAGAAGTTAGTTAATAAAAATGTCAGTGATAGTATTGTATTTACTAAAGGCAAAGTATTAGTACAACAGTTTCCTCTACTGTTAGAAAATACCAATAATTTTTTGGCATTAGAATGTCATTAAAACAACTTATTTTAACATTTGCAAGTTATTATTTATACTATTAAATAAAATTTAAAATTATTTGCTATTTCTACTCTTTTTATTGGAAAGGTATTTTTTTAAACTGCTATCTTCATAATGAAAAGTATTAAATATCCAATCCAATTACCATTTCATTTAGTTTAAATCCACTGGGTTTTTACTAGTAATTAAAAGTAAGTAGTTAATATTATTTGTCCCACTTAGTTAAATTTTTTATAATGTATCACATTTAATCAGGGGACTAAAATGTTTTACATCTTAATACATATATCATTTGTTGTTACCATTCTTATTTGATTTTAATAAGTTGATAATAATAGTGAGCTCAAAAATGTGTTATTATTAAAGAATTATAGTAGGGATTATTATATAATTACCCATTTTGCTAAAATTCTGCAAATTGTCAATCCTATAATTCTGCATGTGTTTTGGTAATTGAATGTAGTTTGTGATGTTTCTTCACCTACATTTTCAGTTATTGTTCTCTATCTTAAGATAGCTTTTAATTCTGGAGAAGTGAAAATTACTTTGGTAGTCTGCTGTTGTTTTCCAGTTATTAACTCCACTATTTAATTATCATCAGTATTTTTATATAGTGCTTTCATTTTAAGTGTTCAGAACCCTAATTTATTGAGGTATATCCCCAGTTTGCTTACATTGGTGTTTCTTCGTTTGAGTCACCACCCTTCTGTCCTTTTTTCCTGTTTTCTTGGGATGGAGCTGCTAAAGAATTGGAGCACTTCAGCATACTCATCAAGGAATTTTTGAAGGACTTGCAAAGGAAAAAGTAGATGAATGGATCCAAGCAGGCATTCAAGGAAGTTAGCCAGAGAGTGCTCTCTTTCACATAGAATAGAGTGTTCTCAGCAGAGCAGTCAAAGACATCTCGGGTTTGACTGAGAGTATAAGGAATTCGGGCAAAATGGAAAGGAACAAAACAAATAAAAAACACAGCAATGATAATGAAAACTTTGATGTTCACCTTTTTCCTGGGGGCTTTCCCCATACCCTTCGTTCTAATGTAGGACCTGTATAGTTCTTTTGTAATGAGTGTGTAACATACAATGACAATTAAAAAATTAATCCAGAAAATGACTTGACAAATATAATTGACTATTTCATGCCAGACCAGACCAAATTCTGATTTGAGGAAAGAGCATTTCTTCACATTCATGTCTTTTGGCCGCTTGTTGGTCAGAATCATGTTAGGCAGAGAGAGTAAAAACATGAATACCCAGATGATGACAGAGAGAATCTTAGCCCCCAAGAGATTTTTGGAGTTGGATGTTTTAAATGGTCTGGTGGTTTTCTGATATCGATCGATTGTTATCAGTCCTAGGAATGAAATGCTGATATACATTGTGAAATAAAATATGACAGAGGTCACTTGGCACACAAAGGTTCTCAGGGGTCCAGTTCCCAGCTTGGCATCACTGAGGATTTTGAATGGAAAGGTCAGAATCATGAGAAGATCGGAGATGACGGTGTTCTTAAGAAAAATTATAAAGTTAGATTTACTGTGAATTTGAAAGAAAATTCTCATTGCCAGGCTGTTCATGATTAGTCCAATGATAAATAGAACAATATAGAGCAGAGGGAAGAGGACCTGGGTGATTTTGTAATCTCTGGTACACAGGCTCCCATTTCCAGCTGCAGAAGTTAGATTGTCCATGACCCGAACTTCTTCCTACGTAGAGGAGTGAAAGCGTGGTTATTTTCAGACCTGGGCAGTTGATTTCAGTGTTATCTCACTGTGCAAACTTTCAGGATTACATTCTCTGAAAATTAAGGTTTCTTAACATCAGCATAGCAGTGAGAGAACACAAAAACTTGTATCTTGAAATATTTAGTCCATCTCTAGCAAAGTCATATGTATTACATTACTTGAAAATATGGGTATTTTGTTGAATGCTTGTCTTTTATAAGTCATTTTGAATTTAGGTGAATATCCAACTATGTGTGTATATGTGTGTGTGTGCACTCTCATACAGACTGGAAGAAAAAGGCTGTGACCTCAATTTGCTTCCATCCTTGAGCTTTTAGTTTCTACTTCCAAGTCACTTTTCGTGCATCATCCTTATTCCTGAGTGTTACTCTATCTTGATTAAAATTACTAAGGATAAAAGATGGATGCTTGACCAGTACAATTTTAAAGTAAAAAGTAGGAAAATATTTGACAGCATCGCTTGTGGAAGCATTAAATACTATACTGAATTTTTTTTTTAATCCTTGATAATTGTTAGATATTCTTGCCTCTCTGTTGTGTAGTCATCCTTTCAAGAAATGGCCTCACAGATAATCTCTTTATTTAACATCAAATATTCAAACCATGTATATTTTACTTCCAACTTTGCTCAGTGTTTTTGCAATTTCTAAATACATTTTCTTGAATATCATTCATTACAAATTTTTACATAGTGGTATCTGAATATCATCAACAACTGGCATTCTTCAAAGTAACCAGGATATACTTTCTAGATTCATGTAGCTTGCAGCAGTAGTTAGAATAAAGCATCAAAACCATGTGTTGGTCTGATTTCATAGATTGTTGTACCATAACAGGCAGTTATAAAAGAAAGCCAACACTTAACTTGAATATATTATCTAGCATCCAAGTTTTAGAATTAAAATGAAATTTGTAATATTTTCTGTTAATCAAAAACAAGTAGAATTGATTACATATGAAATAGTATTCCTAAATCTAAGACACAGGAATAAGTACAACTAATATAAATTCCATAAAAAATATTTAAATGTGACAAATATAGGTAGCACTAAATTCTCCAGAATGTCAATGAAATTATTTTCATCCTTTAATTATTGAAAGTAAATCACTTTGATTCATGTCACAATTATACTTTCATTTTTGAACACCTCAGCTGTTTAACTTAAATAAAAAGAATTGCTAAACAGAAATCAGTATTTTTTGAAAGATCTCTGGTTTTAATCTTCTCTACTACTGCTATTTGATTTCAGTTGTGCATTCTAATATGTTCAGAAATTCTACATTGGGAATTTTCTTTCTTATATACTCTAAGACTTGCTTAACAAGAACTCATGTAATTGAGAATTTCAAGCTCCCTTTATGAGATAAAATCTCCCTTTACATTTAAACCTTATTGTACACTTAAGGTTAAATAAGTAAGGCTACTTGTAATTTCTTTCCAAGTGCTGTATAATTTTTTCTAATGAAAAGGTTAATGAGTTTCCTAACACCATTGATGCAGCTTGGTTTTAATTTACATTCCATTCAAATGCTTGAATTGACTTTGTTATTAACAGCCCCCAATTAAAAAAAAAAACTTAAAAAAAGTGACACATGCATCACAGTGCAAATACATATACTTGTCATATATTTCTCTATATAAAGTTACCTGATTACTCTGTTGATTCTGAAGGATTTGAATGTATCCAGTAGTTGGTAGTTAATGCAACCTGTAGAAGAGTGACATCTGGTGTTTTCCTTTTAATGTCTTAGTTTAGTTGTTAAACCTGTCTATGAGTGAGAATTTGCTGAGTTTTCATCAGTAGAGTCTTGAGTGTTCTACAAAAAATTAGAGGGAGAGAATAGAAGAGAGAACTTCACAATCTGAAATTACCTTCAAACACTGTGGCCCAAAAGCTGTGCAGACACTGTATTTCCGTCTGTCTGCTTTTAGGACTTCTCCTTTTATTTCCCTGGGAAATGTGGGGCAGGATGGGTGAAAAGTCATCTCTCAGAAAGCAATTTAACATCTTGTGGCTTTTTACTGAAACTGGCCATGATGTTGATGCTTCATGAGTTCTTTTGGTTATTTTCCATGCAAATGATAAATCCAGGTTTACAGCAAGCCCTTAGAAGTCAGCATCCTGGAGAAGGTTGCAACTTTGCTTTTGCAGATGATTATTTACCTGGAAATATATTGTGCTCAACATAGAGTGATAGATTACCTTTTTACAAGTAATTTCATTAACTCAAAAAAGCATGCTTGTTAGGGATATGAAGTATCTTGCTCTCTGTTTTTTCTCTGGTTAATAATGTCATTTATTTTAAATCTGTGTTTGATCAGCTCTTTGTAGCAAAACAGTTTCCTCCCATTATCAATTATAAGATTGCAAAATTGCATTAGAAAAGAAAAAATTGTATCCATTGCCCGGTTTATTATGTAGAGAATATTCATATTCATGCTTTTCTCAAATAGAGTTTAAATATTAATAATTTTTTAATATAGTTTTTGGGTGAAAATACATCATTAAATTAAAGATCCATGCCATTGTCACCTGTAATACTGTTGTGGGATTTTTGCACACACAATTTTTTCTACCATCATGTACTATTTTTATTATAACCACAGTCTTTATTGTGAACATATGTTTATTTGCTTGTTTCTTCAGTTCTCAAGTACAGAAATAGCTCAGGGTCACCTGAGATGTCTTGAGAAATGTACAATGTAGCAAAACTTGTGAAAAAAATTCGTGACTATTTCCAGCAAATTAATATGGCACACCACAGGAACATGAATTCCAAATCCCTAAATCCCATTACTTTATTGAGAATTTATATCTCCAAATCCCTAGGAGGCTATGAAAGGGGATTTGAGAAATAAAGAAGAGATTCATCCCAAGATCTAAATTAATTTTATTTTTCTTGATTTATTTCATTAACCAAATTATCTGAGAACCTTCTGTGATGATATTCTATCCTTAGAGGTTCACGGCCTCTTAGCCATTTAGACCACTAGATCCTGAAAGTGATTATAATCCAAAAGGTTATAAAAGCATATTATATGAATAAAGGTAGAGCAAGTTGTGTTCTTTATGTATTACTGTCAGAAATAGGATTAACTTTGATTAACTTTTTTATATAGATGACTTAGCAAAATGACTTATTGAAACCCCCAAAATTTTACATGCATGTGGCTTTATTGATTTATTTGCCAAGACTACTACAAGTAGATGCTTAGCTGAAAATGTTTGCTTTTCAGAGGTTTTTGGGTAAAGATTTTTGTTCAACATTTTATTATGTTGGTGAGAAAAAATAAAAACCCCACTGTTGTTGAATGAAACAAGGTAATTTCACCTAAAATTGCAGTTTCCAAGATCTTATGGCCATTGTTAAATGAGGGCTTCCTGTACTCTGAATCCAGAGGACCATCCTAGGGAATGGTAGCACTCTGTGATCCTTGTGAAACCAAAATGAAGCAGGAGAATGAACAATATAATTAAGTCACTTGATTAACTTTTAGGCTACCTTAGTTCCAGTGTTGTGTGCTTTCTAAATGTGGTAGGTTCACATTGGTTTATGCTTTGATTAATCACATGCATTTTAAGGTGGTGCTTACTGTTTCTTCTGGCTGAGCTTTATTTGTTAGAATACAAAAACATAGGTCAGATATGAGGCAGTTTCCAAATAAGGAGTTTTGGGCAGTGAGGTATTTATCAAAAAAGACTGCAACCTGTAATGATCCAATCATTTAGCATCCATCTTTTGAGAGTGTTGCTTAAAAGCAGAACACCATTGAATATACTTAACCCTCTTGACATCCATTATGTTCCTAGGATTCATCTAATTTCTGGCCTCTTTTCAGACATGCTGGGAACTGTGAGGTATTGTAGAACAAAATTTTCTTATACAAATCTGATTAAAGGAGTCTCCTACTTTCCTGATTTAAAGAAAGTTTGTTTTCTTTCAGGCATAGTTTTTTATTGAAAAGCTGCTGACTTTTTCTTTCCTTTCACACAGGCTTCAAAAATGTGCACACTATTCTCCCATCCAGTCCAAGGGTCATTATTGATTAAACATTTATTTGAAGTTATTCTAAATAGAATAATAGAGTGGTATCTTGATAGAGTGAGACAAAAGAAATACTGTTTGAAGATTAACTCAAGTAAGATTTTAATAAATATTTTTAAATGGTACGTAAAGATTTATTTTTATTTATGCATACAAAAACTGGAGTGTAGGCCAGAGGTGTGGGGTGTGTGTATGTGAGAGAAAGGATTCACCAGAGACAGAGTGGGGAGTAGAAAGGCAGATGTACTGAAATACACTGCTGAGGGGTGCAGCGGGCAACATAGGAGAAGCCACTGTGCCACGTGGGTCAGCTACCTGACCAGGGATCAAACTCATGCTGTAGTGGCTGCTGATAGTTTGATGGTGCTGACACTTAACTCCTTGTGCCACCAGAAAGGCCGGTTTTGACTGTTTTTATCAGAGATGTAGTATGTTATGAAATTTATCTCATAATACATCATGGGTTTGCTTTGCTGAGAATGTATGGAATGCTAAGTTTTGTTTTATCAGGAAAATCACATCTCTATTAGGTTTTCAATACAGTATTGCAGAAAAGGAAGTGAATTTGTAGTGGGATTTTTTTTATTTCCCTTTAAAAAGAAAAATAATTCATTGATTTTAATATTCTATAATTACAGAGATATCAGAAAATATGAATAAGGTGGAAGGAGATTACAAAACAGTCTCCTCACCTTTCCACATCTTTGTAATCACACATATTTGACAGCATTTCTAGTCCCTTATTTTTAAAAAAATGATGCTGTCTTGGAGTAGATTTCAGTTAACTCCAGTTTTTACTTCAAAGGATATTTGACTTGAGAGATATATTTTAATTTCTGGATTCAACATGCCTTCCCAAGTGTTTTGAGTATTTTGAGTGAGAAATGTTATCTGGAGAAAGAAGGACTTTCAGAGTTCAATCAGAGGGAGATGATGCTTCTACACAAGAACTACAGCAGGTCGTCATGAAAGCAACACCAGGACTTGTGTGGATTCCACAATTTATTCTTTCTCTTACACAGCAAAAGTGTCTTTCAAGGAATAAGTACTAAACTTTTTTTATCTTGATCACCAATGATTAATATCAACTTGACAAGAGAACTCACTGGTAACACTGGAATATTTATTCCATTTTCTCAGGCTAGCTTTATTCTCATGTACTATAAATTGCTATTTAAAAACTTAAACATTCTCTACATGTGCAAAAATTTATATAAGTAGTGTAGGCTACTGTAAAGCAGCTGCTTTTAAAATATCTTTGTCTTAAAAACTATTAGTACCGGGCCCTCCCTGGTGGCGCAGCGGGTTAAAGCACTGCACTGAGAATCTAAAGCCACTTCAGCATGAGTTCGATTCCCGCCTGCCCCGGAGGTGACCACATGGTGTGGCAGACCTCTCCTGACCCACCCGCTGCTCCCCTCAGCAGTGTACTTCCTCGATCTGCCTGTTCTGCTCCCCACTCTGTCTCTGGTGAAGCCTCTCACCTCCCCTGAGCCTCTGGCCTGTACCCCAGTTCTGGATGCACAAATAAATAAATCTTTAAAAATATATATATATATATATATAAAAAAAAACTATTAGTACCTGTTATAATTTCCATAAAAATATTAATATCGGTCTTCATACCCCATTTAGAAGTGGATTAATTCTTCTTTTCCAGTTCACTCCATTCTGCTATTGTTTCTTTTAAAATCTACCTTCTTACTTTCAACTTATGACTTAGCTTCTAGGTTAATTCCCTGAGCACTATCAAATCTAGTGAAGGATTGAAGCTTCTTCAATTTCCAGTGTCCTCACAGCCAATTTTCCCTATATTTTCACTAATATTTTTCACTGTGTTAATTAGAAAGATGTCTCTGTCTTTCTCTCCAAGTTACTCCAGACAAGAAAGCATCATCTCCTATCTCCTTTACCAGTTATCTACCCATCAGTCTGGATCTCCTTAATGGAAGCTCCTTTGTTTAAAACATAACTTGAAACAAGAATTTAGTACTGATGATCCTAATAAAACTTTCTCTTTCCTCTCAAGCTATTGTTTTTCATGGCCAGCTGCTTGTTAATCTGTATTACTTTCCTCATTTTCACCATTTCACATTCTACTCATATTTCAACCCCTTGTAATTTGCCTTCTTCCTGTACCACTCTCCTTTGAGGTTTATTAGTCATATTGGCCACAGTATATGTTCCGAGGTGTGGTTCAATACTATTGATAGTCCCATTTTTAAATGTCCCCTCCCCCAATGTTTGTGGCCCTGCCCTTCACTGTCTGGTCATCTTGCTAATTATGCATGTATGCATCATGTGATGATTCATTTATCTCCTTCACTCTCAGTTCTCTTTGTTCTTTCCTCTCTAAAGAAAAGTTGGGAGGTTCTATACCACTTCTAATAGGGAATTCATCGGATGCTGTCCTTATAACCCATTTTCTCCCCTCAACATTTTTTATCTAGTCCACTTGAAATGCAGTGACAAATACATTCACTGTGATACCTGATTATTCCTTAACTTCCTTCAGATACCCAGATGTCTCTTGATTTTGCTGCTGCTTTTTTTTGGCCAACACTGAAACTTAGTTTGCACCATACTTTATTTTTGTTTATTTGTTATTCTGCTTGCTTCTCATTTCTCCTTTGTAGTTTCATCAGTACTTAAGTTTCAGGTTAAGTTGCCTACAAAACTAGTTTTTGTTCTCAGCTTTATTTCTGCCCTACTCCTATAGTCATTTAACTTTATTGTTAGTCCTCTAATTATTTCATGTATTCAACAAACACTAAGTGCCTAATCTGTGCCATTTAAGAGAATATAAATATGAGTAAAGCATGCCTGGGGTTTATCCTTCCAATGTGGACAGTGTAGAGGGAATGGCAGACATTAAACAAATGCTTAAGCAGGGTGTGAATTATACTGTGGTAACTGCTACTGAAGGCTTCCTTCTTACACTACTTCTCCAGGGAGACTTACACTAAACTCAGGTGAGGGAATGATGGGCCTGATGCTGTTATTGTGTATAACATTTATACCAGTGAACTTGAAAAGATTTTTTGGTAGCATTAGGAGCAACATCAAAGGAAATGCCCCAGGCATTTAGGGAAATGTTGGAGTAATGCAGTACAGTGTGGCTGTGGGGAACATACAAGAAAAAATAGAAGTGTGGGAATGTGAATGAATAGCAGAGGGTGCTGTGTTCTGATATGCTTCTAAACATTTTACAAACTTCATCTTAATTACTCCCACAATAACTTTACAAGGAAGATGGTGTTACCCCATTTTTTGAGACGTGTCTGAGACAGAGAAAGTTCCATTATCCAGAATCATAGAGTTGGCAAGTCGCACAATCTGGGTCCTGTCACAGCTTCCTCCCACCTCCAACCTTGGATGTTACTGGTACACCATGGAGTTGTAGTGCCTCATCTGATTGTATTAAGTGTGTGGTTCCTCCTGGATTCCTTTCCTCATCATCTCTGCTTGGAATTCTCGCTCTGCAAGTGCTGCCTTTATAGCTCTTTGAGGACAGGAAACATTCATCATTGTGTTTATTAGGGTTCCCAGCACTTGTGTCCTGTCATAGATAGATACTCTATAGCACTTGTTGAATTATTTTGCTGTCATCTTTCCATCGCTCCATACACACAGTCTACATTTAGAGCCCTTTGAGAGGTACATTGGCTAAGAATAATTGCTCGACCTGTGACTGACACAGCCCAAGTTTTACAGTTTTTTCCCCTTTTTCCATTCATGTGGCTCCTATGGACAGATCACACCATATAAGAGAAGGGCATAATCTGTAATGGCAATGGAATTAATGTGCCATTAAGCTGTATGGCCAGCCCTGGGGATTACTCCCTGTGTATTCTCTGCCCTGTGACCTGGTCTATATTTTGAAAATTTGGGGGAGATTTGGATCTTCTAGGTATTATAATAAGAACAACTCTGGAAGTGACTTGCCTCTTGTACTCTTTTTTTTTTTTTTTTAAGGGGGTAAATTTGAAATATTAGGAATTAAGTGGAATGGCAATATTGAGTGCCAGGTATACAAATGTATGTTTCTGTTAGAGTGTGATTAAAAAAGGAATCAGTGCAAGAAGAAGTGAATATAAGTGTGGGGGAGACAAGAACAAAAGGACTGAGAGGAAAGTGACAGAAACAGAAAATATTTCACATTTGCAAGAAGCAAAATGCTATTTTGTGTGGAGCACACATGTGTGAAGGAGTACAAATTAAACATTGAAATTCCCCCAAGTCACAAGGCTCTACTGATCGTGAGCACGCTATGCCTTGCTTTCCCTGGGTGATAGTCTTTTCTCATATGAACTGAGGGCTAGATACTGTTAGGAGAGCTAAGCCTGCACAAAGAAAAGGAGATGTAAAGGATAGAGCTGAGTATTTTAGTAATAAGAAAATGGAAAAATATGAGATCCAAAAGAGCAATTTAGATTGAAATGTTGAAAATCTAGGTGTATCCTATACTGTTTAACTTTGGTAAAGGAATGTGTTTAATAGTGTGTACATGTTTTTGTTATGCTGTTGATTAAATGATTTTCATTCACAGGGAAAAACTATGATTGAATTTACTGTGTCTGTGGGGTAAGATTCAGGGGGTAGTACAGAAAAGGAATATGCTGTCAGAACATGTTTGCATTTCCAACTATTTACCTCATACCTAATGATACCCGCACTTTGCGTTATTTTGTCATTTGGAAATACATATTCTTGTATCTGACATACTTGTTGGAAGTAAATGAACAGTCTTACAAAATTACTCTAGAATTGCAAGATCTTTCATTTTTTTTTCTAAATATAAAATATTTAATGATGTTGTATATAGAAAACCAAGCTTACTATGAAGTAGCATTTTCCTTAAGGGAAAAGTATGACTACGTAGTATGTAATATAATGTGAAATTAATACCATGTAAAATTTAAACAATGAAAATTTTTTTAATAGTTCAAAACTTACTTTGTAGGTAACGCCCACATCAAATGCTTCTATTAAGACTTCAGGTCAGTTGACACTTTTTTTACTTTAGCAAGTTCCAAACCGGAAGAGCAAGGGTGTTGCCAGTGGAGGTTGAGGTGAATTGAAAGATGGGTGGGTTCCCTGCACCGCAAGCCCGCATGGAGATGCTGTGGTTAGAGCATTTCATAGACATGAAATGAAGCCCCACCCCTGCCAACAAAGGTTTCAGAATGCATTTTCTGTTTTCCAGGATGAATCTTCAAGTCATGAATGTAACCAGCGCACGATCCTTCTTTATGGAGTGGGCAAAGAGCGTGACGAGGCGAGGCATCAGCTGAAGAAGATTACCAAAGATATTTTGAAAATCCTAAATAAGAAGAGTACCACAGAGACAGGGGGTAACTTGTCTTAATACATTCACTTCCATTGTGCTGCCTTCTGTCTCCCTCTTAGCACAGTTTTTATCAGGGTCGTCCATGGCACTGTCACCAGACCATTTCCTCTCCTGAATGACTTGTCATGTTGAAATATGAATAAGCACTTAAGATGTTGAAGCCTTGGTTTCATTTAGAGGAATCCTTGGCACTAAAAGAGCATTGCCTATAGATCAACATAGGTCCTTTTTAATTTTATACTCACTCTTAGGCTTTCCAAGTTTTCTATTGGAACCATAAATGAAATATGAAGCATGAATTGACAACTGCTAACATGGTCATTTTTCAGTCCGTTCTTTGCTCTGGATACATATATGTGCATGATAATTAAAAATCAATATAATTGCTAATGTTTGCTTATATTATTCAGAAGAATAACTGCAATAATACCTAGATAACTTGAAATCTCAAGTCAAAGAGAAAACTGGGCCTTTGCTCTACAGTGCCTCTGGACTGCTCTTTCCCTGTGCTTTTACGTGTTTTTTTCCAGTGAGAACATGTCTTTGTATTATGTCACCACATTTATATTTTTCTACCACATGGAGTTTTGTACTTAATCACTTCACATTTGCCTAATTACTTTTTTCAAGGTTTATTTTGTTAGGCAGTTACATGATTTAAAATGATGTCATTGTATGCACTCCATTACCGCCACTTGTGTTTATTTCTCTATTACGTCAATAACACCAAACAAAACAAATCTTGGATTTTTTTCCCCTATGTACACAGCATTCATCCCACACATGGCATCATCCACTTCCAGGATCACCACTTCGTTGCTCACCACACAATAGTTTTTTATGAACCTTTCCACTGGAGAGCTGATCTGTGAACTTTTACTGGATAAACTACTAAAGCTTGTCCACATTAGATTTTTCCTACAGAACAGTGCAGCTAGAGCTAATGTAAATAACTCCCTCCTCAACATAAACAGAGGCACACAAGCAGAAACAGGGTTCATCGGCAACATGTTTTCCAGTCTGGATGTAGGACTGCAGGTGCCTAGTGTCTGAGGAGACAGTCCTTAAACACAGTGGTGACATTAGCTTCAGCGACGGAAGGGAGAGGTGTGCCTGACTCCCTTCCACCACAGTGGCAGGGCCTTGCACTCCTTTGACTCTATGAGGCAACCACCAACAATTGTGGAAGGGAAATGAAACCCTGTTGTTGTTGGCCTGTCATTACTGAACTTGGAAGAAAGAAAAAAAAAACTGCTTTAAGAAAAACTGTTGATCTGTTGTTTCACTGTTTTTTCTCTTTGAGAAAAGAGGAAATGGGGAGCATTTAGGAGGCTCAATTTAGAAGCTAGCAGAAGACATTTGCAACTACTTCTTGTGTAATTGGAAATGAGGTGACACTATTTTTAGGAGGCTTAGTAATATGTGTTTTATCTAACTTAACTTTGAAGTCTTTGCAGGTCTTATGGAATGTTTGGTACAGGAGGCTGAGAGAGATGGGAAGGGGAAGGAAGCATGTGGTGTCCTTTCTGTTGAGTCCACTTCCTTCCTTCACAAAGAGTTCTAATGCCAGACTGCAGTTTGTGTTTGTTCAGGTCTTTTAAAAAGGCAGTTCTTGCTCATGAACTCACAAAGGGAGAATCATGCTGCTTAGGCAGATAGCTGGAATAGACACACCATTAAGGGAAGGCTTCTTCAAGGGAGATTTTGGTCTTTTCCTCATTTGGGATATAGTAGGTTGATTTTTGGTAAATAAAGTTAAATGACTACTTAAAACCTAGTATACTTCTCAGAAGTTAGCTGACTGTATTTCATGTTAGTGGACATTTACCCAGATTTTCCAGCAGAGATGAGTACTCGTAAGGCAGGAAAACAGAGCTTGTGTTTGCATGTATTTGATTTTTGGCTATATGTAAAAATAAGATTTTGAAGACCCTATTAAGTGTGTTCTTGGGTCAGCAGCCTTTTCCTATGGGAATTTATGGGAATTTATAATCTAAACCTAAAAAGTGGTATTTCTAGTTGAGTGTGATCAGACCCCTCTTATGTTTACATTCGCTAATCATCTTGATTGCCTGTTATGTATTTTTTGAAAATATTATTGAAGTTTGTCTTACATGGTGTGAGAGCTACAGTGACCACATTACCTGAGGGTAGAAATCCTACTGCTAAAAAATTAACAGGAATGTAGCAGTCTTTTTCATTAAATGATAATAAATTAAGTAATAATCGTTTAAAAAAGTACAAAAACAACAAGTGTTGGCAGATTTGGAGAAAAAAGAACCCTCATACACAATGGAAATGTAGGCTGGTCCAGGCCATATAGAAAACAGTATAGAAGTTCTCAAAATATTAAAAATGCATCTGTCATACCCTAGCAGTTTCACTCACAGGAATCTACCTGAAGAGTACAAAACACTATGTCCAAGGGATATATGCACCACTGTGTTCAATGAAGCAATAGTCAATTAATGAAAACAACCTAAGTGTCCAATATGAGTGGATTAGGAAGATGAGGTATAAATAATGGAATATAACTGAGGTGTAAAATATGATAAACCCTTGTCATTTACAATAACATGGATAAGAATGGGGGAAATGGGGGGGGGGAATTCATTCATGTGGAATATGGAGAAATAAAATAGGCAAAAATAACCCTAGAAACTGTAACAGTAGCTATATCTGACTGTAAATATGAGACTAACAATCAAGGAGGTGGATGTTGGAGAGCAAAGGGGGTGGTAGGCCCAAGGGAATATAGTGGAGGAGTATGGGTACCCTCAGTGCTGGTTGTGGTGTGGTAAAATACCTAGGGAGAGGTGGTGGCCTATATCTCTGAGTTATATGTAGTAGTGTGGACCAAGGTTACCTTAATTTTAAAAATTCAAAAAAGTAAAGTTTACCATAATAATCTAAAAGGCTAAGACAAATAGTCAAAAGTAGCAAATGGTTAATATATATTATGAAATCAAATTACCATAATGTTCTGTAAATATCATTAAAATAGTGTATTCTATTCAGACCCACCATTAACTTCCTACATTATTATTTGAAAGTGAATTTAAATTTCCAAGGATTAATTGTATCTTTTTTAATAAATTTTTTTAAAGTTGGCTATATATATGTGTGTATGTGTATGTATACATATATTTACACACACACACACAGACACTCACATAAAACTTTACATATGTATGCAGGGACACAAAACTTGTCAGCTAAAACAGACCAAAAAAGGATGCTTTTATAAGTTTTCATACTGGATCTACTTCCAGAGGTCTTTCATTTTTGGTTGTTTTAGTTCCAAGGACTAAATAAATAACAAAAACTTTACTTTTTGGATAAATTTAAAGTAGACAGTGTGTTAGTTTGAAACATTGTGTATAGTAATTTGATTGCTGTTGTCTTGATAGTTAGGGCATTACATAATTACAGTACAATAATATTGTGTATATTCATTGTACAGATGTTATGTCCCTATGACATTTCCTACTCGTTAAAGTTTGTATTTTTGAACACTATCACTCTTAACCACCCCTTCTCCTGGTAACTACCATTTCAGTCATTTTTTTTTTCATGGTTGAATTTTTTATTCCATATATTAGTGATACTATTAAGTACTTGTTTTTCTCTGACTTATCACACTTAGCATAATGTGTTCAAGGTCCATCCATGTTATCTCAGATGACAGGTTTCCTTCTTTCTTGTGCCTTAATAGAATTCTGTGTATAAACACCATGTTCATCTACTGATGGACATTTGGGTTTCTGTATCTTGGCTATTGTAAATAATGGTGTTTGGCAAACCATATATTAGCTATGAGGATAATAATCCAAAATAGATAAATAGCTTATACAAATTACTAACCAAAAAACATTTCAAATGGACAGAATAACTAAATCAACATTTTTTTTCCAAAAAGGATATCAAAATGTCCAACATGCATATGAAAAGATGCTTAACATCACTAATTATCTGGGAGCTACAAGTCAAAGCCACAGTGAGAGCCTCACAGCAGTGAAGAGTGAGAGTTGTCAGGGTGAGACCCCAGCTGCTGGCCAGAGTGTAGTTAAAAGGGACCCACTTTCCTCTCTTGGTGGGAATATGCATTACTCCAACCATGATGGAGAGCAGTATGGAAGTTTTCTGTAAAAATTTATCATAGGTTTATTGTATATTCTGGCAAATTCACTTCTAGGTATATATATCTATCTATAGGACATGAAGAGAGGATTTCAATGAGATAGATGCATTTCCATGTTTAACTTAGCATTTAAGAACACATTGTAAACAAGACTATTGATGAACTTTCAACCTGGGATCAGTTGAAAAGTTCACAACATTGATATTTTAAATGTGTTCATGATAATGCGAGTAAATGTATTGAGTACAGAATCCACACTTAATTGATATCTTTGAGACAAGATATTGAAAAATAAGTAAGTTCAATACACTTCTTCATTCTTATTTTGCATCACATTTGGTGTTATTTCATAAAAGTGGCACATTCTATTACAAATACTGTGGCTGCCACCACCACCGCTACCAATCCTACAGTCTGTTACACAGCACCTTTTTAGTTCTGTCTCACTGTCGTCTCAGCATGTTTTAGTAAGCCCACAGTTTACTAAAGTGTTGTTTCTGTTGTTTTTTTGCCTCTAAATTCTAATTGCTTATTTTTGAAAAAAAAAAAAAAAGACTTATTTCTTGTAATGTTATTTTCTGAAGCATTTACAATTAGCAAAATCTTTGAGATAAGCAACCTTTATAATACTTTTTATTTGAACTTCTTTATACTAAATTGATAAGCACAGCAACTGCCCATCAAAATGAGTGATTTAACTCCTTGCTATCCCTAAAAAAAGTAGCATTGTATAAATTTCCCTGTTTTTACATATTAATCTGTTTGGGAAAGATAATGCTATAGATCTCATAAGATACCAACAAAGTCTAAATGAGCTTGTGTGATGTTTCTTCCTCCCTTTCATTGTTGATACCATCATGTTTTAAAATTCAGTTAAAAATGTTCCTAGAGGTACTTCTCATTGAGAGCCTAAGTTGAAAAACTGTTCACCAGAATGGATAAATAAATGATGGAATGATCACATATTAGGATATTCTACATAAGTGAGAATTATTAATTTTTAGAATGAGATAAAATTAATTTGACAGCATGGCACATTCACAAAACCATAGTTGAATGAAGGATATCAGATGTGAATGGTGTATATTGCAAGATTCTCCTTATATGATGTTTCAAAGTGGCTCATACCAATCAAAGGATCCTCTACAGGGGAGGATCTTGGTTGAATGGAGAGAGAGTAGTGAATGGATAGGGCTTGTAGAGATTTCTGAGCTTCCTGATCACATGAGTTTATTGACTTTTTGGGAATTCTTAAGAGTTTGTAAATTTTTCTGTGTATGTTATACTTTCATTAAAACTATCACTCAAAAAGGTAAAAATTTTATGTTAAATGGAAAATAATGTGTCTACTGCATGTTTATTCAGTTGGGGATGAAGGACAAAAAGTCAGGAAGAGCAAACAGGAAGCATTTCCATCACTGGAAACTGTGTTCACAAAACTTCAGCTTCTCTCATATTTTGACCAGCATCAAGTCACATCTCAGGTAGTCATTAAAGCTATCCTATTATGCATTTGTGACATTCACATTTCCTTAAAATCTCCTTTGCTGTAATATTTGTTTTCAACCTTAGTTTCCTTTTTTTATATAAATACATTTTTAAATATGTTTGGAGCATTCCAACTATTGAACACTTCAGTTTTAAGATGTCAGATTTCCTTTCTCAGAAAAAATAATGTTTATCATGAAAATACTTTTACCTTGTAATAGTAAATACTATATACTGTATTACATGAAATAAAACCTAATGTCATGCATTTTGGTTATAAGTTGCTATTGATAAGGAAGAATTCTGTTGAGGACTGAAAATAAATATTAAGTAATTTTGAAGAAATCTGTTTTATAAATTCACTGGTGTTATCTGTAAGTTAATCAACATTTGTAGTTCTATCTTGGTAATTAGGTCTGTATCTTAAGGATAATTCTTCAAATCATAGTTGTAATAAGGAAGTTTTAAAGAATTGGCCTTTTAATTATTTTTACCTTTTTTTCACCAGATCTCTAACAATGTGCTAGAACAGATAACAAGCTTTGCATCTGGAACATCATATCACCTCCCTTTGGCCCACCACATTCAGCTCATCTTTGATCTCATGGAACCAGCGCTAAATATCAATGGACTAATTGACTTTGCAATACAGGTGTCAAAGAGATCCTGTTTCTCTTATTTAGAAGAAAGCAAATCTGCCAGACATCAAGTTAAAATGAGCTACCAAGTGCATTTTGAGTAACTGAGTCATTCTAAATCAACAATATTAATGAACATATTAATTTGACTGTGTTTAGTTTCTAATTAGATGATTATAATTGGCTGTAAAATATATAATAATAATTAAAATATGAGTGCTTAGAGGATTTTTTTGCTTATGAAAATGTGCAGGTTTACTTTGGTTTTTATAATACAGTATATTTTATGTTTATAGGCTCCCCAAAACAAAATCTTATGATATGATTTACCCCACTATATATCCACTATATATTAGTGAATAAAAATACAACTTGGTTGTTAATACTTATTCAGCTGGGGGGTGGTGGGCTTTGTTAATAACAAGAAAATGATGATAAATTACTTCCATTTTATTACAAAAAATGAAAAGTGGTGGGGGAAGGATTTTCATCTCTGAAATGATGTAGTCCATAACTTTCGCCCTCCATAAAGATTTTAGTTACTGTCCTAGTTTGGGTAATTCCCTATTGCATATTTCAAGATACACAGACAGAGTAAAACTTTAATTTGGTAAGGATTTTTAAAAAAACAGTCATTCATTGATATGATATTTTGAGTCCTATATAAAGTTCTGGACCATGATAATGGTGAAACTAAGTAGTATAAAAAGAATCTATTCATGGTTTGTAAAATTAAGCGTTTCCTCATTTCCTATGTTTTCAGTCAATCAATCTTCTCTCCCTTTGTAGCTGCTAAATGAGCTGAGTGTTGTAGAAGCTGAACTGCTGCTAAAGTCCTCCAGCCTGGCGGGCAGTTACACAACCGGCCTATGTGTCTGCATTGTGGCTGTTCTCAGGCGCTACCATAGCTGCCTGATCCTGAATCCTGACCAGACAGCCCAGGTGTTTGAAGGGTTGGTATATAAACTGCTATTGTTTTTCACGTCCTAGAGTGAGTGATTTGGATGAAATTTTATAGAGGCCTTATGAGAAAATAGTGCCACTTACTTCAATAAAGATATAACATGTTTAAAAATACTTTTGCAGGTAACATTTATCAGAGATACAAGCATGAAAAGCATGTTCTTTTTAATAAGATATCACTCCTTCTTCCTTGCCTTCCTCCCTTCCCTCCCCTACTTTCTAAGAGTATCTACCATTCCCTGATCGCATCTGTTGCTTATGACACCCACCAGCATGGTTTCTTGGGAATGGTGGATATGTGGCTTCTTCTTTCTTCATGTAACTTCAGTTTATATTTGTAAAATCCAACATTAAATAAACATTGCATGTATTGTTGACCTTACAGATTTATCTTTAATTTCATTTCTTGTATACATTGAATAGATGTTTTTATCAAAATTTTATTAGAACAAATTTTTCATCTTAATCTTTGTTTAATTAGTGTGTATACTGGCTATGCTTTTCTCTATTGCCATTACTGAAATGAGCAATTTGCATAATATGCCCATTGGTAACTAGGGCTACTGGACCCAAGAAGTAAAAGGAGTTCTCAAAAAAAAAGCCAAAACTATAGCAAGCTCCCCTTTGTCTATTGCACACTCCTATCTCCAGGTCTTTTGGGAAAGAATACAACCAGTTTTCCTTTCTCTTCCAATTTGTCTCCTAAACTCTTAAGAAGCATGGGGTTCTTTGGTTTGGTTCATCACAAAGAAACCAAAGAACCCCTTTTTTCTATAATCTAGCATATGTAATTCTGAATGCCATCCATTTACACCAGGGTTTTTGGGAAAAGGAAATCCACAGAAGTTGCACATAGAGATGACTGAGTGAAATCTCAAGCATTCCACATATTGTTAGATGTGAGAAAACAGACATCTTAATTCAGAAAGTAAAGAACTAATTCAATAACCCCCATCTAACTTTTAAAATTGGTTAATTGGTACCATTCTACACTGAAGAAACTGTTGTTCAATGAGGTGTTTGGTGAAGTAGCTGACATCACACAGCTGATAGATTCCCAGAAAGTCTGATAGATTGCTGAAAGTCTTTCTAACTAGGAACTTATTCAAGCTCTTGGTTTATGCTGTACTTTTAAAACTGTTTTATGTAAATTTATCAGTCATGAAATAAAATTTAATAGATTTTGACAATACATTGTTTGAAATCTATTGCCATTTTATTTATTTTGGTATTTTCAATTTATGTGCTATTAAGTAGTCATAAAATCACATATTAATTTGATTATATTGTTTTCTTCCATCATGCATAGTAAGAATAAGTATTATCTTCAAAACTATTATTATTTTGGTTTATTTTGTACTTGAATGAATATACAGGTTCTCGGTGTGTTTTTCTTAACTTTAGCAAATGAAAAAATTTTGGGAAGCCCTGAGTTCAATATAATATTTTAGATGCCCAATAAACATTAAGTTTTTTTTTTTTTACTTTAATCAGAAAAAAATATTTTGTTTTATGGATATTAAACTTTTTTTTATAAATGGCACAATTTGAGTCATTTTTTCCCCCCAGGTGTGTGGCACTTTTACTATAAATGATAGCTTTTATCAGCTGACAGGTTGACTCCATTTTTTTATGTCTGTTCAGGGGGCTTGGGATGTTACATTGCCATTTATACAAATGCTCTCCCAGGTTTCCACGTATTTGTGATTTCAGTGTCCATTGCCTTAACATCCCAGGCACTTAACTTCCCCAGCCCCTAATATTAGTGGATAGAACACTGTACTGGGTGTCCAAAGACCTGATATATTGTGAACCAGCTCCTTGCCTGTGGCAAGTTACGTTAGTTTTCTTGCCCACAAAACTTCCTCTCTATCTGCTTTTCAAGAGAAAAATTAATCAGATTATTTTAAAGCCATTTTCAGTTTTAATAAGTGGAGCCATCTGTGGCACTATTTTAGTTTGGGGGGGCTAACCCAAAAACAGGTTACAAAGTGGTAATGGAATCAGGATCACAAAGAAGTAGATTGGTCAGTAGTATACTGATCTGTTTAGTTCTGATTTGTCAAAAAGGGGATAAAACCACAGCAGTCATGAAGTTACTGAAACTAAAAGACAGTAAATATCACTAAAGTACATTTTAAATTCTTGTGTAAGATAAACTAAAATTTGTACAATAGTTTGGATAAAAAAAGAAGAATGTGACCTCAAATCGTGGATTATTCAGTCGTGTGCTAGAGCCTTTCATGCTCTTAAAAATGCGTATTACCTGAAGAATTACTCCTTTATAAAAAAGACTAATGATCATTGTATACTCCCTGAATTTGTGAATCTTTTTCCTGAAAAGAAGTTTCTGCTTCAACCTAGGTTTTTTTGTCATAACAAGTTCACTGTTAGGTTCTACATATGACATTTGTATGGTGACTTTTCTTTTTTGTTTCATATATATTAGTGGCATTTCTTCAGCTTGAAAAAATACTAAGTTTTTTTCAGTTTAATGATAGAAAGTGCTAATTTGTCAAATCACTTAATACTATAATGATTAATGGCAACAGTCTGCAATGTATTTTTTCTTTCTCAAGTAATACATTGACATATCACTTTGAATAGACCATGCACAGACACACACACATTACCACAGTATATGTCATTTCTTCATATTTTTTTCTCCTTAGGTTGTGTGGTGTGGTAAAGCACGTTGTAAACCCCTCAGAATGTTCTTCCCCTGAAAGATGCATTTTAGCCTACCTCTATGACCTCTACGTATCATGTAGCCACCTCAGAAGTAAATTTGGAGACCTCTTCAGGTGAGTAAAAGAAAATTGTAAGAAACAACAGTATTGCCATTCCTCTCATAATGAAAGTTAATCATAACTATACCTGCATAATTCTTATTGAGTGACCTACCATTGTAATGTTAACCTACTATTACAAATTATTGTGCTTGTTTATTATGATTTTAATTTTAAGATAAACTTTAGAGAAAATATCCTATATTTTGAACTTACTATTAACTCTCACGGGACATTATTTCCCCATTTTTGCATCATTTCTCACTTATTTCCTTACTTATCTTCCTTCTTTGTTGCTTTTCCCATTCCATTTCAAATAGCGTCCTAGCTTTCTATCACTCTTTACATTTTAGCACTTGCTCTCCCCACAGACAGGTACTGTCAAAAATGTACTATTTTATGTTATTCTGAGTAAATTTAAATTGTTAATTGTAGATGGGAGAGAAGGATATAGTAGTAGCCAACAAAATAAAGCTGTTATCTAGAAGATGTTAAGGAAAGGATAATCATTATGGTTGTATGTGCTTTTTGTACCTTGCAGTCAGATTGTTTCATAAATCTTGTGCACTGCCTTCCAGGTGTATATCTAGAAACTGACTGCTCTTCATTGCTGTCTTACCACCATGGCTATTTTTCAGTTGGACCCTTGTAGACTCCTTTGCTAGTTATAGTAGGGCACATGCATTTTAATCCTAGCTAATTTTGCTGCTTGCATCCTTAAGCATTTTCTCAAAAAACTAAGGTCATCCTTTTAAAATAAGAATAATCTGAAGTTTTCAATGGTTTCATATATTTTCAGAATAAAATTCAAAATCCTTACCTAGCTTCAGGGTCTAATCTTATCTTCTTCTTCTTCTTCTTTTTCTTCCCCTCTGTTCACTCTAATCTGACTGCAAGGACCATGTGAGTGTGACCATGTAATCACACTCCATCTTGGAACTTGTTACCTTTTGTAAATTTTTTCCCAGTCACTGCATGTTCATTCCCACAGCTTATTCATAACTCCATCTCCCTAAATACCATCCTACTCTCTCAGTAGGGGCAACTCTATTCTTGGGTACATTATATATTTATTTTCATCCTAACTCCTTACAGATTTTAAGATTCAATAGAGCAGAGAATTTATCCCTTTCACACTGTGTCACAGTATGTTGAGTGTTGTGACACGGTGCCAAATCTGGTGGGTGAAAGGCATAAATAACCCATGATATTTATAATAGTTTATATGGGGAAAATTGTGAATGCTTCATGAAATGAGTTAACTTTCAAAATAATCCCTTATAGATCCTTTGAGTTGGTCTTAGGAAACACCATTCCCCAGAAGTGATATAATAACAGTGCCCTTTATTTTTCTTTTATGTTACAAAGAGCTTTCAGTTTCAGTTTACACTTTTCAGAGTATTTTCTCAAAAAATGTTTTATTCTTAAAATAGCCCTGGCTTTAATAGTGAGTTTCCTGTGAAATCCCCCATAGCCTCTTTGATAACTGTTGCTTCTGCATACACGTACATCCAGTGAGTTAATGAAAAAAATGTACACATGAATATGGAGATCTAGGAACGCAACGATAGACTTGACTGGCTACTTAGGGTCAGCATATTGTAACATCATAAGCATGGTACTTTCTAAACTTTCTGGGATTAAAGATACAGGACAGAAATGAAACTATTCCTGAAACCTTAAAGTCAAACATTATTAGTAGTGGAATTAAGAAAAATGGGCAAACAAAATCTAGATATGTAAAATAATTTCTATAAATGTTTTAAATAAAACTATTTTAATAATTGGATCTGAAATACCATCTGTATAAAGGGATGTAAGAGAATGATTTGGAGGAACTGTAACAGTAATCTCATCTCTTGCTGATTGGGTTGCTGCTATCTGTCAAATCCTGTCTTTTATTAATTCTCCCAACAACCCAGAAAGTGGAGAGGACTTATTCTACTAACAAATAATTATTCCTCCTTAGGTTAATAAATGACGAAGCCTAAATGATGAACATTCTCCTTTTTATCAACGTATCAATAATTTAGGGTAAAGAAGCACTGTGCCTTTTTATTTTTTAGAAAATATTTCTTGTCAATGATTTTCAGAAATAAATTTGCTGTCAAAAACTTTAAAAGAAAAAGACTTTGTGCTACCTAAGAAACCTCTTGAATAGAGAAGGCAAATGTTGCTATGAATTCATTACCCACAACAAAGAAGGCAAAGATAACTGAATTTATATGAAATGTGAGCTTGGAAATCAAATCAGTTTTTGGACTTGTCTACAGAGCAGTAGTGGAGGAGACATGTTCTCATTCCTTTTATATTTTGATTCTTCTGTATCTTACTCAGTTGTAACTTACATGAACTGTTTACATATGTAAACAATCCTGTGATAGACCAAGATCTTGAAAAATCTCTTGATATTGCTATGAAACTCACTATAAATTTTTAAGAAGGACATAATAGATTCTCTGCTATCACAGAACTTAAGTAATTTATGTTATGGTACAAGGTCCGTGAGAACAGGAAATGAGCCCCTCATTTTCACAGCTTTCCCACAAAACTTGAAGCAATCTTGTTAGCTGATTGTGACTGGATGCACTGTACCAATCAGTATGATTTTGGAGAATATATACTACTAATTAGGACTGAAATGCCAAGTTGTTATGATGTTTTAACCCATTTTTATATTTCTTTAATAACATTCCACGAACTGTTTACACAGAGATAAAAATAACTGTAAATTATTTTTAAATCACAGAAAATGGAGAAATATTTTTAAATGGAGATTAGTAACTAGGTGACGTATTTTTTCTCCCCTCAATCAGCAACTGTTACCTTCTATGCACTGTGCACACTGCCAATCATTAAGAAATCAGAATAAAGAACTCCAGTGTGGCTCTTCTTTAGAGATATAATTGTGGCCATATTATCTCCTTAAATAAATTTATAGTTATTATAGTTTTGTTTCTTTTTAACTTTTCTTCTTATAACCTCAGTAGTGCCTGTTCAAAAGTAAAGCAAACCATATATAACAATGTGATGCCTGCAAATTCCAACTTGCGATGGGATCCAGACTTCATGATGGATTTTATTGAGAATCCTTCTGCACGTAGCATCAACTACTCAATGCTGGGCAAGATCCTTAGCGACAATGCAGCCAATCGCTACAGCTTTGTCTGCAATACACTTATGAATGTATGTATGGGCCATCAGGATGCTGGAAGGTAAGCTGAGTTATCCTAGAATCTGTGATTAACCACATAGTTGTTGCCTTAGTGCCACTTTGAAATTAATGTCTTTATAAATATCAAAATCAACAGGCAACTAGAAACCAGAAACTTTCTGCAGAGAGGGAGAAGGGAGTAGGATCAAAACAGGTGGGAAGAGCACAAGGCACTATGGTGATGGTACAAGGTGAATCGATGGTGGGAATGTTATGGAGACTATAAAAGCACACCTTGTACAATAATGTAAAATAAAAATAAAGTCAAAAAGTATTTTTAAAAAGAAATTAATGTCTTTAGTAATTACCTAAGATGACATTTGGGAGTCATTAGCTTTTTGTTGTCATTGTTACATGTTCTTCTAGTCCTTAATTTGCTCTCTATATTGTGATTGTCTTAACCTGAGAGGTGGTACTTTCTTAATTACTGGCCTGCCATGAGATGTTCTAAGTATAATAAAATATAAAGATATGCATAAAAAGAACTATTTTATAAAATCTGTATGCATAACTAGCTGTGTCGTTAACTTTTCATGACCTTCAAAATATTATTTGACTGGTCAGATTTGTCCGTAGAACTACACATATTTATCAACATCTGAACTAACTGTATATTGTTCAGCAGTATTAAATATTAGAAAATATTTGAGTCCTTTACTTTTGCCTTCTGCTTTGGGTTCCGCTAGATCATTTAGCAAGTGGTGTTTATTATGTCATCAAATCTATGAAATGAACGACTTGACTGATGATAATGACATATATGTTCATTGACTAGATCACATGTGACTATTTCTGTTTTGTCACTTTCTGCTCTATTTTTCTTCTGTCTAGGATTAATGATATAGCCAATTTCTCCTCTGAGCTGACGGCTTGCTGTACTGTTCTTAGTTCAGAATGGCTGGGTGTACTGAAGGCTCTGTGCTGTTCCTCAAATCATGTATGGGGGTTCAATGATGTACTTTGCACTGTAGATGTAAGTTTTCTTTTTCATTTGAAGCTCAGCTATGCAATTTAGTTATTTTTAAAAATGATTTATTCATTAACTGGAACTGTAAAATAGTTTTTTTTTTCTTTTGTAGTCTAAAGCAATAAATCAGAGGGTGGTTGTAAGTACTTATATAAATGAAAAAGCCAAAATAAATATAGATAGCTTAATGTATAGCAGAGATGCCAAGAATGTCCTTGTTTGGTGGCCAAGATCCACAGATGATCTTTTCTGGGCTATTCATAGCTTTTGTGAATTGCTTTGGCTTCTTAGAGCACAAATAATATCTAAAGAAGTTAATAATCTGACTTCTTTAGTTAAAAATAGTGGGGTGTTTCAAGATCCAGATGCACTCTAAGCATGTAAGTTTTGTTGTCTTGCATAAGATGTTCATTCCCAAAATCAGAGTGTTGTCTGATCTTTCATATTGATTCTGTCTGGAAAGTGAAAGATACCTGTTATTTAGCACTCGTTTCCTCAGATAGCATATCACATCCATGCTGTGTGAATTGCATAAAAATCCATAATAATTATTTTTGCCTGTAACTTCTTAGAGTAATTTGTATTGTATGTTAGTGTATCTTACGCTTAGAAGAACATCATATCTTTTAAAAATGGCCACCCATTTGAAGGTTTACTTTCCTAATTCTGGTATCTCAATACTGAGTTGATACTATCTTATTTTTGTGGGCACACACAAAAATACTACAATTTTTGTAGTATTACACACACACATACACACACACACACACACCACAATAAAACTCTGTGAGCACTTATTTTTCCAAACATTGAAGACCCTGTTTTATCCTTAACACAGTTCCTTTGCTTCTTGGTCTTGTTTGTTATACTTTACCTATTTGGTCCCATATCTATAAAATTGGGATTAATGGTACTATGAACCTTATGGTGTGGTGCTATTGAGGGGATCTTTGTATATCACTAATCAGAGTCACTGGCATATATTTCAATTCAGTCTGAAAAGTGCTGATATGGTTATTTTTCTCAGTATTTTCTTGTGAGATTTATTGAATAAAGATAGAGGTTTTACTCTCAATGAGTCAATTTCCCTTCTCTTTTTTTGATGTGTAGAGGTCAGGTTCTTCTGAAAAACTAATTTAACTATGATAAAGACTCATTTTTCTTGATAGGAACTCCAAAACATTAGTTAGGCATGTTTTCTACTAGGAAAACTGCCTGGTTTTCCTTTCTCACCATTGGTCTTACCTGAAAGAACAACTCAGGCTGCTGAAAGGTTTATTATATATTGTAGGGATTTCTTGATTTTCTTTTAAATTACCTTTGTTCAAGGCAAAACAGCATATATTATAGTATGGATATTTTTATTTTTTTGGTCTTATAATGTAGCAGTGGGCTTAGAGAGTAGTAATCATGATAAATTATCATTTCACTCTGCTGTTCCAATGTGGAATTTGAGATCTTAATGGTATTGCCTTCATTCTCTTAGCTATTAATCTTAGATGTTACTTAAAAGGGTGTTAGGTATTAAAACATGTCAATGTTTTTCTTAAAGGTGAGTGACCTTTCATTCCATGATTCATTAGCTACTTTCATTGCTATTCTGATAGCACGACAGTGTTTCTCCCTGGAGGACGTCGTGCAGCATGTGGCACTGCCCTCTCTCCTAGCTGCAGGTAAGGCAGGTCCAGGATCGCCATTGGTTGGTGTTTGACTGCTGTCTGGGGGTGGTTTCCAACTAGTAGAACCCAGTGGAAGTCATGTTTAAGGGTACAGGTATTAGGCAATGATGTGACATCTGGGTCGAGATGGAAG
Organism: Condylura cristata; assembly: GCF_000260355.1. NCBI lineage: Eukaryota > Metazoa > Chordata > Mammalia > Eulipotyphla > Talpidae > Condylura > Condylura cristata. Next base: position 1,785,331 of record NW_004567104.1, read on the forward strand.
GATGGTAATGATGTTCTACACAGAGTAATGGGAAAGGTTGGGAACTACTAAGAAAAGGAAGTTCTTGCCTTGTTTTTTACCATAGGGAGCTTTTATTAAAATTTTTCCAGAAAATGTAGCTTAATGGAATATTTGAGGACGTGGTCTTGTATATGTCTGAAATCTCTTGAAATCTCTTTCCTAGCTTGTGGAGATGCCGATGCTGAGCCTGGGGCAAGAATGACATGCCGACTCCTGCTCCATCTCTTTCGAGCTCCTCAAGCTTGCTTATTACCTCATGCAACTGGTAAGCTGACAAATGGATAGTCTCCGGTTATGTGTACATTTGAAGTTATCAGTTCTAAATTGACCAAGTAGGCTGTTGATTCTGTAATTTCCTTCCTGACTTTGGTGGGCTGGCATCAGTGGTGATGAAGGAGTGCAATAATGCCATTGACAAGGCTGTCAGCAACTTTCCTTTGTGTAACATCAGGATGTATTGAGAAACACAGATTAATAAGAGCTAATAACCAGTAAAAACATCTCTGTTCTTCAGCCAAACCATGCTGGTATGCAGCATGATCCTCTAGCATCCTATGTGTATTATTTCTGAACCATACCAGTGCAGCTTGGGGCAATGGCGATTCTTATCAGTTTTTACTAAGGTTAAAGGAATAGGATAAAGCTAAAGAAATGTTACGTCTAAAAATCATTTACATATTGATGTGTGTGTATGTACGTCTATATAAGCCAAGATGTATAAAAGTTCAGTTAATTTTTTTATACATCTCTCTATGGAACAAAGCTACTGTTTTAATAATTAAAAAGAAAGGATTAGTTAGGAATACTGGCAGAACATCTTAATGAACTCATAAGCATCAATTAAAGCTAGCTAATGGCGATTAAGTGCTTGCTGACTGTAAATGGCTAGAAAACACTGTTAATGATGGTCATGAGACTATTAAAGATTTGTTGTTGTTTTAATAGGCAAACCTTTTCCAGGAATAAGATCATCTTGTGATAGACACCTCTTAGCTGCTGCTCACAACAGCATTGAAGTGGGAGCTGTGTTTGCTGTCCTAAAAGCTATTATGATGCTTGGTAAGATTATCTTGTCACTAAATTTGGTTAATCACAAGAATTGGAGACAAAACAATTAGTATTCAAATGTTGCTGTAATTAATATTATTAGAAATGTTTTTGTTATGTAAAGATTAGTAGACTTCCTGAATTCCAGCACAGTTGGACCCTAAGAAGACTGGTTTTTACCTATAATTCTGGCATAATTTAAATATAACACTTTTTGGTATTCTAACTACAGGATTTCTCATTCTGATAAGCCAGATTACCAGACCCACCAGGTTGTTTTGTTGGCCGAAATTGCACTTTGTGATGGACTTGGATGATTTAGTAATCTAATGAAAAATTTAATTTCAGATTATATTCCAGGAGTAGAACACCAGAAAACCTAGATTTTTATCTTACTGTATCAGCTACCTTTGTGAAGGAACAAGTTTATAGTCTTTTCCTCTAGTTTTCATGAATCAGGTGTGGTAATGATAATATTATTGATAAACCAATATTCGAATTCACAATTTTTTAAAATTTATATCATAATGTCCACAATGTCCTTCATAGCCTTCTGTGGATATATGTTCCCGTAGAGCAGTACTACTGCATTTTGTGTTCATCTGCAGTGCGGTACCTTATGACAGTATTATTCTATAAATCACTGTGGATTTGAGTGATTAGGAAATCTTATATTTACACTGACTTAATTTGGTTTTGGCCTTTACTTAAAAAGTTATTTCTTATGTTCTGAATGTGCTACTTTTGATTACAAGAGACATTCCTGAGAAGATAAAAACCATTTCAGATGTATCTTAACGAATGTTTGCAGCTAGCTATACCTTACCCCTTTATTCTCTTATCTGAAAGTGTTATTTAGTGATAATGAGGAAGAAAAGGTAAAGCATATTATTAAAAGTTCCCCCCAAAATAGTAAGTTTAATGACATATATGAAATTAGTCCTTTGAATTGCTCACAAGTTTTGTTGAGAAAGGGATAGTTAGAGTTGCACACACACACACACACACACACACACACTCAGCTTAGGAATTTGTAGTATTATAAAACCGACATTAAATCGTCATTTTAGTAAGTAAAATTTCTCTACCCTGATGTTTGAAGGAAAGATAGTTGTTCACTTCTACTTAATAAATGTAGAGACTACAAGTTATGGGCTTGCTTTTTTATTATGGTATCTCTAGCTCCCATCAGAAAAAGTAAATAATGGATTTTAAAATAGGTTTTTAGTAAATGAATACTGAAAGAGTGGATGCTTACATGATGGACAATTTAGTGAGATGATCCAGGATTTGTAGGATTTTTCTGATTCCAAGTAAAATTTACCAACCTCTTTAAATATCCAAATACTTGTTTTTAATACCCATTCAACTAATTTTTCTTTGATTGTTTTTCCTTGACCCTTTCGTTGGGCCTTCATTTTGGTAGATGGAGGGGTCTTCAAGTGAAGATGCCATTGAGAGTGCTGTCAGCATCTCCTTTGTGTGATTTCAGGATGTATTGAGCAACTGAAATCAAGAGTCAGTAAACAATAATTCACCCTTAGGCCAAGCCATGCTGTTAGCCAGCATGATCCTCTAACATTAGGCCAGTGAAGTCATCAGAGAATCCATGGACTTAGTGTTCACTGAACACTAATTATCCTATTGTCCACACAGATGCAGAAGCTTCTTACACAGCCTCCCAGACCTTCTTTGTCATCTTCATATCTAAACTAAAAGGGTTTTCCTAGTGTAAGGCTGGCAGAAGTGTGTGTCTTTGTTTTTGTCCATGTGCCTCACATCACCTAACAAGTATTCTCTCGAGTCCTGTCCACCAGCATCAATTTTGAGCTAAAAAGAGAAGAGTGTTTTATATAATATGCTTTCTAATTTCACTTAAGGTATATGACTAGTAATTTACATCACCTGAAGTTGGAGAAAGCATGCTAAAATTTGGTAATGTAGCATTTTTGTCTGTCTTTTAGCATTTGGTGTGCTCTGTTGCATTAAGTAGTCCCCTGTGGGCTAAGTGAAGTTTGTACTTTTTCTCTGTATTTTAATGAGAAAATATGTGACAATATAAAATATGTGACAATATAATGGCTTACAGAGATACTGATGTTGAAATTTATTCCTAATTGTTCCTCTCATAATGACTTTATAAATACCCACTAGGCATTTCTGATCTTCCAATTTTTTTCTTCAGAGTTAAAAGCTTTTTCTTGGTTGACTTGTGGGTTTTAAAAGGTTTGTTTTGTGTTTTTTGTTTTTGTTTTGGTTCTTTGTGTGTGTGTATGTATGTGTGGGCATTTAACTGGGTTTGGTTTGATTCACAGTGAGGGCCTCATTTAAATCCTTTTGTGGGTTCCAGGAAATTTCTTTGTTCAAAGCTTATGATTTTGTGGTAAACAGGCAAAAGTTTGTGTTGTCATTTGGCAATCTTTATTATCAAATTCTATAATTTTATCATTTCTAAATATGGTGGTTGTCTTTCTTGGCTAGGGACATTATATTATTTCCAGCTTTTCAAACATTCTGTTCAGTTTTATCCCCAGAAGTTTGTTATGAGCAAAAAACTTAAATTAGCTTCATTTTACTGAGTATATTAGAGATTAATCAGTAAGGTTTTATAACTGGATGTTTATGAAGAGGAAAGTGAAAGACAGGTTATTCAATGAATGCCCAATTTTCAGGGCTTCCTTAGTATGCATTGCCCTTTTCCATTCCCAGGGAAATAAATCTCTCTTGTCAAGAAGTTGATAGTAAGGTGGGCTAAGGCAAAACTTTTCTCTTGACCTATGGATAGAAAATAAGTCATTGTAAGAGAAGAAATGGAAAAGGGACATCTAGAAGGGTGAGTAACCCATTTTTTCCTTATCTATAAGTCAAATTAATTTGAATACATTCATGCTTGAAATATTAGTGAAAACAGTATTGTATGATGACTAAGTATGACTCATAATTTCCTTTACGAGTTTGGTGAAAGTGTACTTCAGATTTGGTGAGTCCTGTAAACAAGATATGAAATGAGCTTTGAACTTGACTTTTCCCCATGTCTGAAGAAAGCTGGGTTCCTGCTTTTATTCTCTTAATCTATTCTCTTTATTGCTGTGCAACTGGCTTACAGTAACACTGTCCTTTACATATTTTTAAACTCTGGAGTTTTGCCTCATTTACTTTTCATATTTACAATATTTGACATTATTTTGAAATTCTATGATTTTGCTTTTGTGATTCTCTTCTCTAGGAGATGCCAAAATTGGCAACAGCAATGTCAGCTCTTTAAAGAACGATGACTTCACCATGAGGGGTTTACGACGTGATGGGAATGCTGATGATATCTGGGCTGCTTCACAAAATTCAAAATCCTGTGGAAAAAGCATTTCCATAGAAACTGCCAATTTAAGAGAATATGCTAGATATGTACTGAGGACTATCTGTCAACAGGTATTTTTAAAATTAAATTTATATTGCATTATGTATACATAGCTACTTGAGGTTCTGTTTGAAAGAAATGCTCTTTGTTATTGTTGGAAATTTACACACTAGTGATTTTTTTTTTGGCCCTACTGTCTTTATTTTGAAAACATTTCAAAGTTGATAAATATTTGCATTAATAATATAAACTCTAGGGCCCTCCCTGTGGCACAGTGGGTTAAAGCACAGCACAAAGAAGCTTAAGCCACTTCCGCAAGAGTTAGTTCCCCGCCTGCCCCGAGGTGACCCCATGGCGTGGCAGACCTCTCCTGACCTGCCCGCTGCTCCCCTCAGCAGTGTACTTCGTGGATCTGCCTGTTCTGCTCCCCGCTCTGTCTCTGGTGAATCCTCTCACCCTCCACATCTCTGGCCTTTACCCCAGTTCTGTACGAATAAATAAATAAATCTTTAAAAAAATAATAATATAAACTCTAGCATAATCTTTAACAGATTCTTTTTTTATTTTCGCCACATTTACTTTATAATTCTCTGTGTGTGAAAGTGGATGCATATATTTTACTTAATTTTTTTTCTGATGCATTTGAGAGTATTCTTTGGAAGGCATTCTTTTTTTTCTACTTTTTAATACTTTAGTGTTTATTAACATAACCAAAATACATTTATCAAAAATCAGGAAATTTAACATTGGTACAGTAATTTTTCTCACCTATTGGCCATATTCCAATTTTGTCAGTTGTCCTAGTAATGTTGGAAGATTAGCTTCAGTATATGCATTCCTGACCAAGATGCTACAGACATAGTATGTTCTTCTCAGGTAAACACATCTGAGGACACATGATGTTCAGTTGCACCTCATTCGGTGATGTTAATTTTGATGCATTGTACGATTTCAAGATTTCTCTACTGTATTATTATATATTCCTGTGTAATGAATAAGTAACCTTTGGGGAGACTCTTTGAGACAATCCAAATATCCTGCTCTTCATCAGCATGCCCCTCTCTTTTTTAGCAATCGTTTTGATTCTCATCCAAACCAGTCTTTATCATGATAGCTGCAAAGTGTGACTACTCCCCGCCCCAAATCTTCCACTCCTTCCATAATTGTCATTTTCCTATATATGCTAAGAAAGAATATCGATATTCATTCATTGACTCATTCATTTACTATATGGGTTAACATATGCTGTCCTCCTTAGTTATTATATTTGCATGGTCAAATGGTCCTAAATTGCCCCATTAGAGTGGGTCTTTCATGCTGGTCCTTGTGTTATTTTGACACAGCTCCAGCCATTTTTTTTTTTAAGTTATTTTTCAATTTCTGGCCTACCTGTACTTTCCCTGCCCCAGTAATAGAATTACTCATTCCTTAAAGAAACCCTAGTTCTATGTAGTAGAAGATGTTATTTAGAAAGTGAGGTCTGAGCACATTGTTTGCCCACTACTATGTGCAGTTTTTGTGCATGACTCCTAAGCTCTTTCATAAATTTTCTTAGAAAAATGAAAAGAGAAACCAAAGAACAATGAAAATGACCCCTTAGGCAGGGAAAGTGCAGGTAGGCCAGAAATTGAAAAATTACTTAAAGAGAAAATAAGCTGGCGCTGAGGTGGAGCCAGTATTGAGTCATTGATACAGTGGTTAAGAGATAGATTTCATCTGAAGCAGATATGGGTTCAAACTGGGCTGTGTTACTGTTGAGGGATTTCTTACCCCATTTTAGTGTAAAAGTTATCCTTGGAAAAGGTGACTTTAAATTGTTACAAATACACTGAATAATATTGTTCCACATCCATCAGTAGCTTTAAATTTTGCTATCTTACTTGACTCAGAAATTTAACTTCTATGAAGTTACCCAAAAAAAAATTGTATAGAAAATAAATGTGCATAAATATTCACTTATAGTAACATTATTCTTAATGATATAAAAAAAATTTTAAATGACACGTACTATCTTCTCTCTGTTTAAGAAATACAGTATAATTTTCCCATAAAAATTATGAAGATATAATTTAAATTCATTACTGTATACATAACAAGTTTTAAAAAATATTGTAACAATACCTAGAGTAAAATTCCAATTTCCAGTTGAAAACACATATGTATTTTCCTTAGTATTTTCCCTCACCTTTTCTTCTTGCTCCTTGTTTTTTGTTGTTGCTGTTTTTTTTTAACATTTTCTGTAGCCATAGTTCTACTTTGTATTTTTAAGAAGTCAAAAACACTAGAGCTTTCATTTTACAAACTTTCCCCACCTATTTTTTGCATACTTTTTAAACTGGAGTATTCACATCTGCTTTTCTATTCCATTGTATGGCATTAATTTTGTACAAAACGCATTCACGTTTCTAAAGTCTGTGCCTGTCAATCTAACTACCGTTTTATTTTTAGGAATGGGTAGGAGAACATTGTTTAAAAGAACCTGAAAGACTATGCACAGACAAAGAACTTATATTGGACCCTGTGCTTTCAAATATGCAAGCACAGAAATTACTGCAGCTTATCTGTTATCCTCATGGCATTAAAGAGTGTACTGAGGGAGACAACCTGCAAAGACAGCACATTAAACGCATTCTCCAGGTGAGTGACTTACCAAAAGATTGTATTTTGCTATTTGACATAGCCTGGTGATTATAACAAAAGTTATTCTCTCTTTTATTATTACTATCATCATTGTTATTTTTGACATTGCTAACTGATTCATCTATTAGCAATTCTGATTTTCTGTTTAATTTATACTTTTATTTTGCTGGGTAGATATAGTTAATGTATACAGTCATTACAAATTAAGTCATTATTATATATGAAAAATAAGCTTTATGGAGAGATACTGTCTTAAATATCGTATTTAAAATATTGAAATCATCTTGGAGTGGATTTAGTTAGATCAATGATTTTGAGGTAAGTGCCTGACTAACAGACATTATTTTGATGTTGCTATTTATTTCTTTGTGTTTACTATATATGTAATAGATTTATAAGCTTTCATCTATAAAAATACGTCTATTTGTATCATTTTTTTCTTGAGAGAGGGAACACTGCAAGGAATAATTTTCAAGACATGTCCAGTATTGTTAATGTATTCAATCTTTCCATTCTCCCCAGAATCTTGAACAGTGGACACTAAGGCAGTCTTGGCTAGAACTTCAGTTAATGATCAAACAGTGCTTGAAGGACCCTGTGAGTAGATGTTGAAAGCATGTATACAATTTTATGAAAAACAAAAAAAAAAAGCCACATTGATGTTTGGGCTAAAAGAAAATGTGTGTGCTAGTTTTGTTCTTTCTCATTCCAGGGCTCTGGTTCGGTGGCTGAAATGAACAACTTACTGGACAATATTGCAAAGGCAACAATAGAGGTATTTCAGCAGTCGGCCGACTTGAACAATAACTCTTCTAGTTCTAGTGTGGGCCTCTTCAACCCAAATGGTATCGGCAATACTGATATAAATAGCATGAGACAGAGTGGAATAAAGACATTCCTAAGGTATTCTTTCAGTTGTTATTTTTCAGCTATCATTAATTTTCACATGTAACAGTATGTTTTATATGTATAAGAAATGTGAAGAAAAGAATTGTGTCAATTATCACTGTTTAATAATATACGATAAGGAAATACTGCAGGAGTAGAGAATGCCTTAGCGTTCTGTGTGTTAAGTTAACATGGCCTAGATGCCTGGAAATAACGGATGTCATGCAGAATGGATAGTGATTTCTTAGTGTTCCCTCAGCTCCTCTGCCCCATGGTATTTATTAGATAAGAAACACATTTTCTGCTATTTGTATTAATTGATGACTTACACAAATGATAATCATGAAAAGTAGATTGACTTGCATTTTATCATTTTGGGTACAACGTATAGCTGGTAAATCATAAAAATTCTTTACTAGTGTGCTTAAACATAGTTAAAACATCTCATATTTAGTCATGACAGAAAAGCACATTGCTTATTGAACAAAAAGAACTAGTAGTAATCAGAGAATAGAATCATGGAAAAACATTTTGCAGGTTAAAAAATATCATTTAATTAGTTTCTTCCCAAAACTCTACCTTCCATTGCTTTCCATCTATGTAAGTGGAAGAGTATGGGTAAGTATCTGATATTTAGCAAGAGGAAAGATTGGGTAGAAATAAAGGGAAATTTTACAGTAATTTGTGTGTCTTGTGCAAGTAAATTTTGTTTTGAAGTTTCTATTCTGAGAAGAGAAAAAAAGAGACACATCCTTGGATATAACACCTGTTTCTGATTTTAGTTCCTCTGAACGCAGGGGTGTATGGCTGGTGGCCCCTTTGATAGCCAGGCTGCCAACTTCTGTGCAAGGAAGAGTGTTGAAGGCTGCTGGGGAGGAGTTGGAGAAGGGGCAGCACTTAGGGTCTTCTTCAAAAAAAGAACGAGACAGACAAAAACAGAAAAGGTATGTATGACTAGATGTGCTTCGCTATGCGAGAGCTTAAAGAACAATTGAGAATACTAAGCATCTTGCAGGCACGCATGGTCATTGTACCAGAGTCCACTGAAATGTTTTTAAATGGAATTGAAAATATTCTGTTATGTAGGGCTTGATTCCTAAATCAAGTTGTTACATGTAGTATAATAGTTCTCTACACTACCTGTGTACCCATATCACTGCTGAACTACTCAAAATACTGAGTTTTTAGCCACACATCAATCTTACTGAATGAGATTTAGATATACACTTAGTTCCTATGTTCTGCTTTTAATTATTTTTCATATTTATGACCTGGGCATTTATTTTAAAATACATCAAATTATTTATAATCGTCCTGGAGTAATAACCCTGGAATAGGTATTACTCTCTTTAACACTTAGGGCTCTTATTCTAGACCAGATATTGAAAATTAAAGTAAGCAACAATGTTTAATGTTTTCTTAATTTATTTTATGCCCAGGAAGAGCTTCAAATATTTACATTTGAGAATTGGTCATTTTACTGAAAAAAAGAGCAAAACCACACACTAACATGAAAGCGTGACAGTAGCACCCTAAGAGTAAAGGGAAGTAATTATTATTTCTTCCATTAAAAAGAAAACAAAAGTTTAACATCAGGGTCATTTGTCCCCTAATTAATATTTTAACAGCTGTCATATATTGAGTCTCTATGAAATGCCACTGTGCATTATAAAATGCATTGTTTCCTCTTTGCCAATGTTCATTAACCATCCAGGTGACTCAGTTTTTGTTCTTAAAATGAATTTGCTAATGGGTGATTTATGTACATTACCTCACTTCCTGCAAGGAAGACAAATAGTATCACAGAGCTTAGAGGTAACTTTTCCCAAGACAGTTCCAATTTGTTGTTTTGTGTAAGAAAGCTAACTCAAATATTTTGACCTCAACTCATTTTCAAGAAATATTTCATTCTAATGTAGCACTTAGTTTATCAATGTGATTTGTTAGATGTCTTCTGATAATTGAACAGTATGACTAAAATTCCAATTTAAGGATAGAGTTTTTACCAGATACGTTTACAGTTCTTCACAGACAGACAAAGCTGTCTGGCAGTGCTCACGCCAAAGGTTACTAGTGAGCACCCTAATTTTAGAGACCTCAGACCTGGGTGTTAATCTTGCTTCTCTATTTGGTCTTGAGACACTAAAAAACAAAACAGGAACAATAGTCAAATAACTTGTTTCCAGAACCCTAAGTTAGGAATTTTATGTGAGAAAAATTTTGAATTTTATTCTGGTATATAAATTGATGTTCTGCCAACTTATCTTTAAATCCAGCTTGCTAAAATAAAATACAAATTCTCTTTTCCCTGTACTTCCTCTGTACACCTATGAGATATGAAATTATGCTATTTGGGGAATGCCTTCGAGGTTAAGAGAGCAAATTATTTGAAAGCATTACAGTATCTTTTAGTCTTTTTAGTAGAACTATGATTTAACTTTTCAAGTAGTCTTTGGCTATTTTCTACTCCCCTCCCTTTTTTTCATCATAAAATAAATAAGAGCAGTTAACCCAAGGGCAAGAAGTTATAGCTGCATAGGAAGTAATCCATTCTTGCTAACTAGGTTTGCTATTATTATTTCCTTTATAGTATGTCTCTTTTAAGTCAACAACCTTTCCTCTCACTGGTCCTTACCTGCCTTAAGGGACAAGATGAACAACGGGAAGGCCTCCTGACATCTCTCCAGAATCAAGTTAATCAGGTAAAGTATAGTAGAAATTAAGCCAGGCAAGTAGTTTCTTAATAACACTAATTTGTTTTCCTTTCAAATACTAACATTAAACTAATAAGGGCACAGCATGTTTTGATTAGATGCAGGGAGACACAGTCCATGCCCTGTTCTCCTACTTAGTATCCTAGTAACCACAAGATCAACAGTTTTACAATATTAACTATGCATTTAGATAAGAATCTATAACCTATATAAAAGTAGCATTTTGCATATAACCTGAATGGATATGTTTGTCTCTTAACCCTCCCTTTTGGGAGAAATCCTGGAGCAACCTGTGTTGTAGTCAGTGTGGCAGTGGGACAGAGGAGCTATACTTAAATCCTCAAGCTGGGCTTGTACATATCAAACATGGTCTCAGCTTGAACCTATTTAGACAGAAACTCAGTTTTATTTTACTTCAGGAGCCAGTGTATTGCCAGTCAAATGCATAGGACATTCACTTTTAAATCAGAGGGAATACTGGTTTATTTACAAAGAATTTGCCTTTATTCATTTTTAAAGATTTATTTTTATGTTTTTATAGACTTATTTATGTATACAAGAACTTGGGTGCAGGCCAGAAGTACAGGGGCATTAGAGGATTCACCAGAGGCAAAGTGGTGAACAGAACAGGCAAATCTACTAAAATACACTGCTGAAAGGAGCAGCAAACAAGACAAGAGAGGTCTGACCATGTGGATCAGTTACCTAGCCAGGGATCAAACTCATACCACAGTGGGATGATAGCTTGATAGCACTGAGAATTTAACCCTTGTGCAATAGGGAGACCCCCATTTACAGAGAATTTGGACCTGAACTTTTCCTGGCCACTATTTGGTTGCTTAAATTCCATGTACCAGAAGGAAATTGTGTGGCTAAGCTAGAAATTGGTGACTGTGTGATTAAAATGTGAAAATAGTTTCATCGTGCTGGAAGGTTTATCTGCAGAGCTGCGGAACCTGATGGACCTCTCTGGTGGTGCTGTGATTCTATGACACCTTGCCTTTCCTTGCATGGTACCACATTGAGATGAATTGTAATCTCCTGTGTTGTAGAAGAAAGATTTTTCTTCTACATAACACCTACAGGGTTCCCATAATGCACATAGTGATATAAATCACATATTAGTACAGTGTCCACAGTGCTCTAATATTTCATACTATATCTAGAATAAAAATCTGAAGTCTGAACTTACAAGGCCCTACATGATTTACACTGGCTCCCAGTTCTACCTTGTTTTCCAAATCGCTCTATTCATTTCACAGCAGCATGTTGCTGTTCCTTGAAAACAAGTTCTTACTTCAGTGCCTTTGCATCTCTTATTCCTTTTACCTGGAAGGCTTTTCCCCTTATATTAACATGGCTGGCTTCTTTATCAGATCAGATCTTTGTCAGATGTCACCACCTTTAGGGAGACCTCATTGATCACTAAATACACACCCACAGTAATTTTCTGTCCCCTTATCTTGATTTATACTACTTGTCACATTTCTATTTGTCCTGATTTTCAAATATAAGCTCAATGACAGATTGTATATTTTCTTAACTACCATAAGGCAGCTTAGGGAGAAGTATCTATTTTAATGAGGGCTCAACTCTTCTTGAAATATACTTATAGGTCATCTGTTGGGCTGGGTTATTTCTGCATGTGACTCATTTCACCTCTTTAAGATGATCCTCATTAGATACTATTTTTCAGAGCATGACAGTGTTTTGCTTATATCATCTGATTCTGGGGTGTTTCTCACTTGTGGTTTGTGGTTTGCCTTTTCTAAGCAAACCTCCCCTTTCCTAACATTAGCCTGAGGCAGTGAGGAAGTACACCTTTTATAAATGGACATGCCACAAAGTCATATACACATTTCAATCTATAAGATAGCAAGTCACCCCTTTAATAAAATATCAACATAATAAATTTGCTAAAATTCATAACCCTTCTTTATAATATATGATGGGATGGATAGAAAAATGCCATTCTGTTTCTCTAATACTTTATAAGGCCAGTGAAATATATTAAGAAATAATCCTTACTGTTATTAATGTTTAACTTGATAGCCTTCCAAAACACTTTTTAAGACTTAGAAATAAGATATAATAGATGGTATTTCTCTGACGTGGAAAAGCAACAGACAAAGAAATAGCCAGGATTACTGTGTATATGTAAGAACAGGAGAAAAGCTAGTTTTATCTTAGCTTTGTTAATTTGTTTAGCTAAGACATTGTCTTTGTTTTGCACTTTTTTTGGTCAATAGAAAACTCAATTTAACTTTATGAGAAATAGTCGGTTTTAGTAAGGGAAACAATGCATTTTCATTTATTTTATTATTTAGATTTTAAGTAACTGGAGAGAGGAACGATATCAAGATGATATGAGAGCACGGCAGATGATGCATGAAGCATTGCAGCTCCGTCTGAATTTGGTAAGAGAGGTTTCTAGTATTTTGTCTTTGTAACAATCTGTAAATATGGAAATAATTCCAGCTTTTCACTTTCTGCCATTGTCAGTCCTCATTACAAGGTGAGACCTTCTGCTCTTTGTTCTCTACTTCACTGTCTTTGGAACATTCTCTTTTCCTGGCTGTTGTCATCCTTGTCACTTAATGTTTTCTAGACAGTAGTTCATGATATTTCACACACATAGATTTGCCTTCTACAACCTACCCCAAGAAAATCTCTCCTTTTTAGTTTGTGCTTAAAAGTAGGTTTGTGTTGATACACAGTTAACCTTTGAACATAGTAGACTTGGGGGCCCCCCACCTGGTATAATTTTTATACAAGCCCATGGTACCCATTCTAGAATCTGAGCATAAAAAAAAAAAAACTTTTGTGTAAGTGGACCTGCACAATCCAAATCCATGTTGTTCAAGGGTCAGCTGTACTATTTTGACATAGGCATAGCTTTTAGCTTTCACTGTACTTATTTGAAGACTGTGTGAAAACATGTTTTCCAATTTTACATTTAATTGATCATAAAAGCAAATCTGACAGATTTTACAGAAATTTTAAATTTCTCACACATTATACATTCCTTTTTATTTTTCTTTTCTCATTGGACAATCTCAAATAAGAGGTTGACTTTCTTAATATTTGACACATAAGAGTAAGTGAATGTGGGTGGTATACTGCCTGCACTTACTTGCTTCTGTGTTACTGGGCATTTAAAAGTGTTTTTATAATAGTCATAGACTGAATAGTGATTGAATAATACAAATTGCTAAATGATGGTAGCATATGGTTTTGAACCACTCAGATTTTATTTGACCAAAACTGCATCATTGGATACCATGGCAAATTTGCAACAACAGAAGGTTAAATATATTGGTCATGAATTGAAAGTGTGCTCACACTTGAGTGCTCCTTTCCTTTCTTTAAGTGGTGGGGTGACTAAATTTATTCACTGAAGGAACCAACAAGAATGAGAAATACATAAATAGGTAAGAGAAAAGGCAGGATAATTCATAAATTACAGTCTTTTTTAAAAAAACTGATCTAAGTATGGCTGCATAACCTGATGGATGTGGCATTTTCTCTGTGGCATAAAGCAATTTTTTCTTATATTTATGTGTCAGGTGGGAGGAATGTTTGACACCGTGCAGAGGAGCAGTCAGTGGACAACAGACTGGGCACTCCTCCTCCTGCAGATCATCACTTCTGGAACCGTCGACATGCACACTAACAAGTATGTTCTTGCCACTTCACGTGTAGCCTGCTGCATGCCTGCATAGTAGAAGCTTTGTCATAGTGACTACATGTACTGCCACATTTTATTTTCTTACATACCATTCAATATTCTGTGCCTTAAGTAAAAAGTGCTCACTTAGTTAAAGAATACATTGATTTGGCTTTAAGGTGAAAATAATTATTTTCTTCCCCCTCTTAGTGATTTATTCACAACGGTTCTTGATATGTTGGGTGTTTTAATCAATGGGACGTTAGCCTCTGACCTATCTAATGCATCTCCAGGAGGATCTGAAGAGAACAAACGTGCATACATGAATTTAGTAAAAAAATTGAAAGTAAGTTTGTGACCTGCTTATATTATGCTCTCAAATTGTCAAGAACTTTTTCTTTAGTGCATGTTATCCTTACTTGTTATCCATTAAATTAAATGTTATATATTATACTGAAGTAAATTTAATGTGATTATTTTTCTTTTTGCTTACTTCAGTTTACCAGTACACAAAATCTTGAGAATTTTGAAGATTTTTCTTTAAAAAAAATTAAATTCTCAAAAATGGTTCCATTTTTGAGGGACTGCTAAAATCTAATATCAAATATATAACCAAATTACCAACATTAGGTTTAAGATAAATCCATGCTTCACTTGGCACTTGTAGTTGAAAAATAACCATTTGCATTGTTATTTCTAAATGTGATTCATTTGACTAATCACTTGCATAATCTCTGATATAAACTGTAAACAGAATCAGTATGGGGAACAAAAACTGATAACTTTACTAATAAAAGAACCAGCTCTTACCCCTCCCCGGTGGCGCAGCGGGTTAAAGCACTGCACTGAGAAGCTTAAGCCACTTCCGCATGAGTTCGATTCCCGCCTGCCCCGGAGGAGTCCACATGGCGTGGCAGACCTCTCCTGACCCACCCGCTGCTCCCCTCAGCAGTGTACCTTGTCGATCTGCCTGTTGTGCTCCCCACTCTGTTTCTGGTGACTCCTCTCACCCTCCGCATCTCTGGCCTGTACCCCAGTTCTATATGAATAAATAAATAAATCTTTAAAAAAAAAAAAAGAACCAGCTCTTACCTTGTGACCAGATCCTGGATTCCAGAATGGGTTCTGTTCTGTGTCTTTCTGTGTCTTCTGTCTTCTGATTACCAATCTGCCACGGATTTTTGTCATTTCAGCACTGTGGTGTCTGTTGTGTAACAAAGGTCCCTTCTACTTAAATAGAAGAAATGAAACATAGTACTCTAATTGGAACCTCAATATAGACCATGTTCATGGTTAAAGAATATCTGGACTTCAAAAAAAAGGGAAATGTTTTATAGGGGAACTTCCTTCTTGTTAACTTCGCCTTCATTGTAATGTGTCTCTTTTTTTTCTCTTTCACTCTGTCTCCCTTTTTTAGAAAGAACTAGGAGACAAAAGGTCAGAAAGTATTGACAAAGTTCGACAGTTGCTACCTTTGCCGAAACAGACATGTGATATCATCACTTGTGAACCTATGGGCTCCTTGATTGACACAAAGGGAAACAAAATTGCAGGATTCGACTCAATAGATAAAAAACAGGCAAGAGTAAATGTTTTTTTCCTTATATAAATACCTAAATTCATAAAAACGAAATGCATGTTTATCTTTTTCTAGAATATATACTCATTTATAAAGATTCTTGATTATTTTAGAGATATTCTTGTCATTTAAATACACTTGTTACTGGCCTTATATAAATAGATGAAATCTTTCAAAGTATTCATTTAAAACTTAGAATTTAAGTGAATTTGTAAAGCTTATCAAATGAAAACTAGTAAAAACATAGTATTTTAAAAAATAATAAAATAGATCAGCTCCTAGTCTTCAGGTAGTAAATTATCTTGAAAAAAAGAGTATTTTAGAAGTGAAGATATTTCAGTTTTTGTCTAATAGTATTTAAGAACTTATACAAATTATAAGAGAAGTTTGTCTAAAATATGAAGAGTATTTATTCATTGAATGAATGTTGAACAACCACAGACTTCCAAAATCACAGCTATGAAGATTTTTTTTTTTTTAACCTAAACAGACATAGATAGCTTCCCTTCAGAGAAGGGAACTGGAAAGGAACCATAATACTCAGATCAGCCGTAACTGTCAACAGGAGTGTCTACAGGAAAATTGACCTGTGTATTAGCAAGAGGCAGTGAAAAGTACATATAGGCAAAGCAAAGAGTTTATGAAGAGGTGTTACACACTGTGGCTCACAGAGAAATGTAATGCTGCATTCATTCAGAGTAACCTGAGTTCCTTACACCAGTGTGCTATGGAGAGAGAAAAGCTATACTCAAAGGCAAGTTGAACTTGCAATACCAATGCCTTCTCCACTGGTAAGACATTTAGAAGTCATGGATCCCAATTAATATAAAATACAAGAAACTTATTTGTAGGAAAAGAATGACATTTTAACTTCTAAATTCAATAGGGAGAAGTTTGAATGAATGACTTTATTTGTACCTATTGCATAATACTTTTGGAATAATATTGTGTAACTAGTAAGTGTAACCTATGAAGTCCTTGAAAGAACCTTAAATTAAGTTTGAATCAATTCCAGACATGGTTGGATTAAAGTTCAAATATTGACTAGAAATTGAACCATTATCTTTGTATTTGCTTAAAATTCTTAGCATCCAAGTTTTAATTTGATTATAATCTAGTACACTGAGTTCAACTTTGCAGAGTTTTTTGAAATTTTTCCTTAATGAAAAATGCCATTCTACCGTAAAATAAACTTGATTTTCTGGTGGTACATGGGTAGACCCAAAGTATGGCATCGTGTAGTTTGTTTTTTTTTTTGTTTGTTTGTTTGTTTTTTTGTTTTTTTAATATCAAAGGCTGAACTGAATGGTCTTAATGTAACCATTCTTGACAAATCGCCAATCTGCAGAATATGTGTTCATAGAACATTGTTTTACTATAGGGTCTCCAGGTCTCTACCAAGCAGAAGGTGTCTCCTTGGGACTTATTTGAGGGTCAGAAGAACCCGGCACCTCTTTCCTGGGCCTGGTTTGGCACAGTGCGCGTGGACCGGAAGGTGGTCAAGTATGAGGAGCAGCATCACCTGCTTCTCTATCACACACACCCCATGCCTAAGCCCCGAAGTTACTACCTCGAGCCACTGCCCCTCCCTCCTGAGGAGGAAGAGGAAGAGCCCACATCTCCCATCTCTCAGGAACCAGAGAGGAAATCAGCTGAGCTGTCTGATCAGGGAAAACCCACAACAGATGAAGAGAAGAAAACCAAAGGAAGGAAGCGCAAGACAAAATCCAGCTCAAGAGTGGACGTAAGTACAGGAAGTGGAGAGATCCTTGGCTCATGAGCATCTACTGCAGTAACTACTACCTGAATAGTCTCCCTAGAAACATTCCTGAGAGATGTACAAGTTGTTTTTTTTAAAGATTTATTTACTTACGCATACAGAACTGTGGTACAGGCCAGAGGTACAGAGGAGTGAGAGGATCCACCAGAGGCAGAGTGGGGAGCATAACAGGCAGATCGACAAAGTATACTGCTGAGGTCAGGAGAGGTCTGCTGTGCTATGGTCACCTCCGAGGCAGGGATCAAACTCATGCTGAAGTGGCTTTAGCTTCTTAGTGCTGTGCTTTAATCCACTGTACCACCAGGAAGGGCCCAGGTTTTTTACTGTAACTATTACATTAACAGACTCTACTGAAAAAATAACAGAATAACATACAAATGCTGACTTATCACAGATGATAGGATTATAGTTTTTAAATTTTCCTTGTTTACTTGCCATATCATTGTTTAATTTTAAACTTCTGTTGTAACATTTAATATTTGAGTATCTCACAATTTTACATTTGAAGCTTAAATTTTTTTAGACCTATGAAACCTCAGCCTTTTTCATAGTTTTATTCTAAGAAAAGTATAACATATATGTAATGTATATTGGGCAGTTGATAACTATAACATGAAAAACTCAGCTTTTCCTTAAGTGTAGCTCACCTAATATACCTCATAGTGTGTTTCTGAGATTTCATATTTTGTCAATTCATCCTACTCCCCTTTCTTATATGTATATGTATGGTATCTTCAGTCTTTATAAGAGGTCAAAAAAATATTATTGCAAATTGTCTTTCACTTCTTTCCCTATTAACCTTCCTTACCTATAGAAAATCATTCTTGAAAAACAATAGAAATCTGTAAGACAGTAATTTAAAAATAATTTTATAGAATTTATGAATTAATGTATAAAGTATTTCCATATAAATTAGCCTGGAAAATACTTGAGAAAATTCAAAACATTTTCCTGTAAAATACAAATTCCAACTACACAGCAAAAGAAATATTCATAATTTACTATCCAGTCATCATGAGTAATTATAATTTTTCACCTATGTCAAAATCAAAACATATCCTTTCCTACTTTTGTTGTTGTTATTCTACAAATGACTGTCATCATTTTGGATGCCACTTGAACATTAGTGCTATCTTTATATCGTGTATAATCTTCCTAATAATATTCCTTTGTCTTGAAAGGGTACTCAATAATAATGTCCAGATAGCTAATCTGGGGTGTCCTGGCCACTGAATCCATATGGGTGGGTTTCTGTCGTTTTAATTTTGTTTCCCAAGTGGCCCTGCTCACTCTACCTTTACTCCTCTGAAGCTGCCTCTTTCCAACAGGGTATATTGTAGGAACTGAGATTTGGTTTTTCTTCTGTTGTTTAAATTTGGACTAGAGAAAAAGGAGGGTAGAGTTGTCAAGACATGCAGGTGTGATCCTTAGAAATTCTGCAACTTCTGTAAGGAAGAAGAAACCTGCTTTCTATAAGGCAGTAGCAGACAAATAGGAGGGGACTAGCAGAAAAGACAGGACTGTATTTCTTTAGAGTGCTGTCCTGAAAACTGGGCATAAAGAGACTGCTAGACTGGTGCTGGTTCTGAAGGACTGTGGGCCTTTCTGGTTTAAATCCCATAGAGACCCAAGGAATCAGAAAGGCCTTCTAAGGTGAGTGACTTAGAAATCTTGACTGGAAAATTTAACAACCAAAGATGTTCTTTCCTGCTGTAGTTAGTCAATATTGGTATTCTGAATGTGGTTTTGGTACTTTAAAAAACAAGACTTCAGAAAAGATACGTGCAGTCTCTTCCACTATAGTAAAGTTCTTTTTTTTTTTTAAAGATTTATTTATTTATTCATACAGAACTGGGGTACAGGCCAGAGGCTCAGGGGCGGTGAGAGGCTTCACCAGAGACAGAGTGGGGAGCAGAACAGGCAGATCGACGAAGTACACTGCTGAGGGGAGCAGCGGGCGGGTCAGGAGAGGTCTGGCTCGCCATGTGGTCTCCTCCGGGGCAGGCGGCAGGCGGGAATCGAACTCATACGGAAGTGGCTTCAGATTCTCAGTGCTGTGCTTTAACCCGCTGCGCCACCAGGGAGGGCCAGTAAAGTTCTTTTTAAGTCAAGGAAAATTCTTAACTCAAATGAGTGTATTTACTGCCACTCTTTTTTTCAGTGTTCCTCATTATAAAAATAACTTTGTTTGCTGGGATAGGAGCTATCACCAATAAATTAATCAGAAAATTTACATTATTTCTTTATGTGTTACATGGAGTTAAGTAACTTTTTTTTTTTTTTTAACTTATGTTGAAGGAGTTTCCACAAAGCAACATATACCGAGTGCCTCCTAATTACTCACCGATTTCCTCTCAGATGATGCACCATCCACAATCTACCTTGTGGGGCTACAATCTCATGGGTCAGCCCCAGCAGCCTGGCTTCTTCCTTCAGAACCAATCTCTTACTCCAGGTAATACAGAGATTGTATCTGACCACTCTGGAATGAGAAGTAGCTTAGATCTCTCATTGCTTTTAAACTGAAGCCTCCACAAACTTGGAAAGTTCAAAAAATAAGTGCCATGTATTGACATGTATTTTCTCCTGCTTCAGTCATATCTCAGTTTTGATTTTATGTGCTAATTTTGGTATTTTCATCAGTGATAGAAGGAAATTGGACATGAAAGAAAGTCTAATCTAGATTATAAAGTTAATAAAAGCTTTGTTGTGAAATTCTTATACATCTGATTATATATAATTCTTGTCAGTGTTTTAAAAGCTCACACCTTATATTGCACATAGATTGCCTTTTATAGTTTTACATTATCAATGTTAAACAAAATGCATTTGAATCATTTTGCAAATTTGGTTCACTAAGTAGATGTGTTAATGAGGAAAACTACCATATTGATAGAAATGCTCCTCACTGTAGTATTGCTTTGATTCAGGCTTTAGATTTTATATCCGGAACAAAGACTTTCTCAATAAAATGATCCTAATTAGAATGAATTTAATTTTCGTTACAAGTGAAAGTTTGTTTATATTAGCAAAATAGAATTATTGTGAAATCTCAGTCTTCATTTTGTTAGGATATCATTCTAACATAATTTTTTTTATTTTATTTTAAGTTACATTGTGATTTTTCTTATGTTGAATATGACATTGTAAATCACAGGGAAGAATATGTTTGATTCTTCACTCACATTAGCAGACTATTTTGAACTTCATGGTACACTAGAATTCACAAAGTCTAACATAACAGTAAAAGGACTGGATAAAATATCTTTTTTTTTGAAAGATGAAGTTTCTATTACACTTGTGTGTGAAATTTAGAGATGTGGCACTTAGAAGATTGCCTGGTATGGAAGACATGTTCAGTAAATGATTTTATTTTGCTTTTAAAGAAGCAGTATTTGTGCATAGAAGCACTGGGGTGTAGGCCGGAGATGGTGTGGGGATGTGTGAGAGGATTCATTAGAGTAAGAGTGAGGAAGAGATCAAGCAGATTTACTGAAGTACACTGCTGAGGGGAGCAGTGTGAGAGGCAGCTGAAGTCTGCTGCACCTATGTGGGTTAGCAAACTTGCCTGCAATCAAATTCAAGCTACAACTGTAATAGCACTGAGACTTAAGCCCTAGGCTACCAGGTGGGCCCAAATGATTTTAATATACTCCCTACACAGGAATTTTGCATTTGCTAGTCCCTATACATGGAGCACTCTCCCTCAGTTACATACATGTCTCAGTCCTCGTCTTGGATATTGGCCAGATACTACTTTCTCAGTGAGACTTCCTCAACCTACCTATTTTAAATTGTGAACCATACCTTTTCCATTCTTTCTAGTTTTTGATAGCACCAGCACTTGCTTGTGTAAGTGTATATTTTTACTCAGTGGTATCTTATCTGCCTGTTCCAGATTTTAAACTCTATGAAGCATTTTTTCGGCTATGTCCACTATAGTATTCCCAAGAACATAAAGTAACATCTGATTTGTGTAGTTAAGCATATACTTAATAACTGTTCTGAGAAACATCATTAGGTGAATTCACCATTTTGTGCTAATGCCATAGGCAGCAACTACATAAACCTGGTTGATATAGATGGAAAGGAAAGTAATTATGTGAAAATGTTCAGAGGATTTCAGCCATATATTCTTTTTCAGTTGACTCAGCAGTTAGGAAAATTAAAAGAAAGCAATTTATAGTCTAATCTTTAAAAGAAATTCCTTTTTAAAATGAGTTAAGTTTTATGTTTTAGTTTAGTTCCAATTTTTGCTTTAACAGAAGTTACCTTTCCATATGTTACTCAAATTGACTTTTTGTTTTTTTCCAAATGATAACTTCATTGAATTTTCAGAATGACTTCATATCATATTACTGATTGTGGTACTGAGTCTTTTAAGAGAATTTGTGTTTTTCTTGTAACATATGGCTCTAAAATATTTGTTTCCATAGTATGTTTTAAAAATATCTTCTGTGTGGTATTTACAAAGAAGATTTCTTATTCACACATTAAGAAACAGACAATTTGGTAAATGAAAAATAAGTTCTACTATGAAGTCAGCAGATGTTGAATGACTTTTCCCTCAAACTCTTAAAAGCATATGACAAATTATATGTGCAGATATGTTAAGGATCTTCCTTTGGTTTCATAAGTATTGTAATCAGTGATCCTTGTTTATGTGATTGAGGTTTGCAAGCATTTCAAGTTTTTCAAGTACTTCCATGACTCTCTTGTACCAAATAGGCATTTTCATTTTGCCATGATAAAGAAGCTTAAATATCATGAGCTTTTGTAATTACAAACAGATTTGTTTAAATTTTGTGTGTGTGTGTGTGCCTGACTGGAACACTTGGCAAAACACACCACAAAGGCAATACATTTATACAAGTAAGATGTTTTTGAGAACCTTGCATAATTAAAAACCTCATGATCCAAAATTGTACTTTCAGCTTATCAACTTAAGTGGAATCTTCAGTGAAGTCATTAAGATATTGTAATTCAGTCCTACGTTACTTTTGCCATCCTTTGGAAATAATACCACTTAGTATTACGTCTATGGGAGTGGGACAGTGCTTTTATTTTCCGTTTTATACATAAGTAAGGTGAGGTTACAAGGTGAGGCTTCTGTTTCCATAGACAAAGGAACACTGCTTGCATTAGTATGTGTAAAATGCCCTTCCTTCTGATTGCTTTTGTAGGTGGCTCCAGATTGGACCCCACGGGCTCCTTTGTCCCAACTAATACCAAACAAGCTCTGTCGAACATGCTGCAGCGGCGCTCAGGTGCCATGATGCAGCCACCTTCTCTGCATGCAATCACATCCCAGCAGCAGTTGATACAGATGAAGCTTCTGCAGCAGCAGCAGCAGCAGCAGCAGCAGCAGCAGCAGCAGCAGCAGCAGCAGCAGCAGCAGCGGCTCCTTAGGCAAGCCCAGGCTCGACCTTTCCAACAGGTTTGTCCAGACCCAGTCAGGGATTTCTGCCTTTCATTACTTCCTCAGGCTCAAGATGTGTGTATGACATGTTCTTTTGTGTGCATATCCCTATATTCCTGTGTGAGTGCAGGTATATCTCTTGTACAGGTTCTTAAATACTTACCCTCCTTTGTCTTTACTGGTATATGAACTCTAACTGCCTCATTAAAATATGTCCTAAAAGTAAAAGAAAAGCTAATGATTTTCTCAGTCATTTAGAGGAGCAGGCCTTTTATGCGTAAAGTAACCTCTAGCACTATGTAATTACCATGTATTTTGTATCCCTATTAGCTCTACTATCATGCATTATCATTTAGATTTATTACTCTGTAGTTATGTCTCACATTTTCTCATTTTTAATGTATAATTAAAAAGATTATAGCAGAACAAATAAATTACAAATAAACATATGGATACCTTCAATTTTTATTTTTAACACCTTATAACTAATTTTCTTTCATTTTTGAGATACCAGCAATTGTTTAACAAGCAATGGTGGGGATCATGGGGGAATTAGAATACACTGATGAAACCCATGAATCTGTACAAATACACTGAAATTTAAAAAAGGAATTGAGATTTAACTTCCTTTTCTAGTTTCTATATACTTTCTGTATATTCTAGTTTTTCTAAAATGGGCATACACTCTATTGATGATAGTGATAATAGTACTAAACTAGTTAACCCTGAGAGAGTACTTACTATTTGCCAAAACACTTAAGCTCTTTAAATCTATTAATATTTTAAGTCCCACAGCTCTCTATATATTTTTATCATCCCTAAAAGACATATTTAATCTGTATGTGTATCCTACTTAAGAAAAAACTGAGGCTTCAATTTAGGAGGAATTTTAAAGTTTTTGCAAGTATACTCTGCATTTTTGGCTACTTTTCTAGACACATCTAATTTATGGAACTTCTACATTCAGTTTACTTAGCAATTTTGGTAGGTGGGGAAGATTAATTTTGTATCCCTTTTTTTTTCCTACCTAAATTATAAGAAGGACAAGAGAGAGGAAATTAGTTGAATTTATTAGAATATACAAAAATAGTCACTACATACTTTTCCTAATCTCTAGCAACTAAACTCCCTGGAACCATCAGGTTAGATAGGTCTGAGTTGCTTCTTAACCATTTAAATAATGAGAATTTGGTGAAATATTTCACAAAACTCATTCTGCTAGAATAAGCTGCATATTTGGAGCTATCTAAAACCTCAGTTTGCATTTAGTCCTTCTGGGAGATAAACATATAAGTATGCTATTGTTTTGAATTCTTATTGAAATAAGAAATTTTTTCAGATTTAAAAAACAATCTCACTAGGATATGTTGAGTTCCTTTTAAAAGTAAGTTAAGCTTAACTAAACTTTTCCTTACAGTAATTTATTATTAGTTTTCATACCTGCCTTTGAATCACAAAGTGTAATTTTCCTTATAGTCCACTTGCAAAATATTACTGCTCAGTTCTGCTTGGAATCACTAAATGGATCTAGCCAAAATTGGTGAGAAACTCACTGGGCTAGGACCATTTATAGGTAAATATGCCTTATCCTTCAAATATTCACTTACTAATATAAACATGGCAATTTACTCTAATTAAAAGAAATTTTTCCTGAAAGCAATTTAATAGAATATTTTGCAAGTGATATGTCATACATACACAAATGTATAATACAGATAGTGCATTTTTGGAAAAAGCACATGACCTAAAATGTACCTGGGGCACCCTATTCATTACTCTTACACTGAAAAATTATTGCTTGTACTAACAGGCAGTATTTGAGAGTTCATCTTTTTTCTGTTTCTTTTGTGCTGCCATATTTTCATGTTTGCCCCTATGAAAAGTCAGGAATTCCATTTTCAAGTAGGTAAAACTCAACTTCATGACTCTGTTGGCCCAGTAGTTTCTCCTTCCCCACTTTATTTTAACAATTAAAACTTGCTTAAAAGCCTCACAGGGCTTTCAGCATGGAGACGTGTTTTTTCTCTTTACTTTTTATTCATACTGAGGAAAACTGTTCTTGTGAGGAAGAGAAATGCAGATCTGGTTCTGTCACAGGTGACATGGTTCAGTCAGGTGAAATGGTTCCACACAGTGTAAATGATAACATGTATGTAGCTTATGCTAGCCCGCCTGTTTCTAGAAGTTTCTGAGGAAATTATAGCTCCTTCTCTCCTAATAGATCAAGTACTAATACACTTGATCTCTAGCTAAATATATGTTGTGGCAGAAAAAAAAAAATGTACTAGTAATGTTGGTAAATGATGTTCAATATCTGAATGCAGATTATTTCTTTTTCCAGTATAGACCAGCATATATCCATCACAGTAAAATGACAGAGAAGTGATTTTAATTTTGGCAGCAACATAATATCAGTTGAATACCTACATATGATGTGATTCTCTCTAACTACATAAAAATTTACAATATTTTTTTCCAGTTTTTGACTTCTTAGACAGATGTAGTTTTTCTCTGTATCCCATCCATTTACTAATTATAGAAACCATTTTCTTATATGTGACAAATGTGTTGAAGAATTTCTCTTTCCCTTAACTTTCAAAAGTGATTTTGTAACTTTAGTAGATGCGTTCACAGTCTGGCTAGTTTCTGTAGGCCGTGTAGTGTGACCGCTTCCTGGGTCATTTGTCCAGTGTCCCATCTTCATCTCTCCTCTTGTCTTATAAGGTTAAACTTTGGGTCTTATAGTATTTGTATCTTTTAATCCACTGAGCACAGGAAGAAATCTATTTATAAAATGAATGAATTATTTTTTTGAGCTGCTATTTCCAGAGGGTTAGAGTTTTTAGTAGCCTTAATCTTTGATAATCTGGTGTTTATTTGCAACTCACCACATAGCTCTCCCCCTTTGAGCCTGTTTAGAAATTACTTCTTGCATTGATTTCTGCCATGTTTGTTTTGAAAACCTAGACAAAGTACAGGTGGGGGGCATAAATTCCTGAATTCTGAATTTGTCTCAGACTTTAGGGTCTCACTGGGCTCTTCTATCTGATGAAAAGAAGCAAACACATATGGGAATTAATCTAACTTTAGGTAGTACACAACAAAAACAGAAATACCATTATAAAATAACTGTAATTCTACCACAGAGACTGATTACTAACTGTAGTTGTTCATGAGATACTCTGTTATCAATCATCTTACATTTCTTAAGGTTGTTACCAAGATATTTATAGTGTCCAGGAAATCTGTATTAAATAGCATTAATGTTGTTAGATATTTTATATCAAATTATTTGATATAACAGTTAATAACATAATGAAGTACATTTCCTTACACCTTTATAGTACATTATCAACACACATAAAGATATTTTGGCAAGGACACTTTTTCAATTGAGTTTTGAGGTGGGAAAAATGGTTAATTGCCATTTCTTATTCAGTGTCTCTTATTTAAATGGAACACAAAATAGTATTGTTACCTTTCTGCGACTCTTTATAAAATGGAGTTCATGTGATGGGGACTTTTTAGGGTTCTTGTGAAATCAATGATTTAATATATGTAACAGCCCTTAAATAGCGCCTGGCTCATAGTAAGTAGTTGAGTGCACAAAAAAAAATGCTCCCCTTTTATTGTCATCTTATGGTTATATTATTTCAAGAGAAATCCATATCCCATGAAAATGATTTTATTTGCACAAATATCTTAAGCATTCAAAGAGGCTAAAAACACATTTAATACTTTGTGAAGGTACCTTAATTGTTTCTAATAAGATTGATACTCAGTGGCCCCCAGTAGAAAGACTAATGAAAAAGGATGTTATTTAGGTTCTCCAGTAGCCATTTTGTTTCTTTGGGGAGGTATATTTTTACTGTCTACAGTAAAAAGTTTGTGTCAAACTTTATAGGAGCTGATTAAAATTTGTTATTAAATGGCCCTCCCTGGTGGCGCAGCGGGTTAAAGCACAGCACAAAGAAGCTTAGGCCACTTCCGCATGAGTTCGATTCCCGCCTGCCCTGGAGGAGACCACATGGCGTGGCAGACCTCTCCTGACCCGCCCGCTGCTCCCCTCAGCAGTGTACTTCGTCGATCTGCCTGTTCTGCACCCCACTCTGTCTCTGGTGAATCCTCTCACCCTCCGCATCTCTGGCCTGTACCCCAGTTCTGTATGAATAAATAAAAAGAAAAAAAAAATTTGTTATTAAAAACATCACTTTTTTATTTTTTTGATACTCTTTTTATTTTCTTTGTATCCTAAATGTAGAATACTGTTATAATACAAAACACTATTTAAATTGTTCGCCATTGACTGTTTTCTTACATCCATTAATTTTCTTCCGAGAAAAGGAGCCTTTTCTCACTCCTACCACATCAGTCACATAGCGAAGATTATTTGGGAGGGGAATCTTAAGCTTTGACACAGAAGAAGAAATTAATTTTTTAAAAAGATTGATTTATTTATTCATACAGAACTGGGTTACAGGCCAGAGATGCGGAGGGTGAGAGGATTCACCAGAGACAGAGTGGAGAGCAGAACAGGCAGATGATCAAAGTACACTGCTGAGGGGAGCAGCGGGCGGGTCAGGAGAGGTCTGCCACGCCATGTGGATCTCCTCCAGGGCAGGTGGGGATCGAACTCATGCAGGGGCAGGCGGAAGTGGCTTAAGCTTCTTAGTGTGCAGTGCTTTACTGCTGCACCACCAGGGAGGGCCCAAAAGAAATTAATTTTATGCCTTGATTTATAATATTAATTTATCTTGATTACCCTCTTTCAATGCATGAAGTTATTTTGTTGTTCTTTATAGTGGTGTAAAACATTTGTCTTTCAGATGCCAGAGAAAGACAGTCAAAGGATGTTTAGCTTAAATTAAGACAAATTTGGAACAAATTGGTTACAGACTACAGACAGTGAATCATAAAAAATTTCATGTCAGTAAAAAGGACTTTAGACAGGACAGAAAAGTTGTGTCCAGGTGTAGCTAATGGTAACTTGTAAGAACTTTAGGTTAACAACCACTGAATAGGTGCCATTACTGTGCATCCAAATGAAGGAATTGCATCACTTAATGAAAAAACCATGACTGAGGAAAAGCCTCCCAATGTGGTTTGCTCCTTAGCAAAAGTGAATCTGTAACTTCTTGAAAACATGCAACTGGATTCATGAGGTCCATTCAAATTAAGCCAACAACTTTTGTCTGGTAATTGATCTCCCACCACGGGGTGTGATATCACCTTGGGATATGTTTCCTTCCTTGGCTTCTTCCTTCTGTTCTTTCTTCAACATTCAAACATGCAGATAAAAATAGAAAATAGTATAACAAACATTAATATAACAAGCAAAACTAGCAATATTCATTTATGCCCTGCCTTAGATTGTTTTCTAAAATGTAAAACATAGATATCAGTGAGGCTCCTTGTCTCTGCTCATTTTCCTTCTTTTCCATAAATAATCACATTCTTAACTTTTAGTGTTTTATTTCTTTCTTGTGAACTTTTTATACTTTTACAGTATTTTTACATTCATTGATACAAACATACTTTCAGATTATAAACTTGTCTCACGCATGTGTTATTGTATTGCTTTATAATTTTTTTTAATTTTCACTAATTGATATTATTCACTTTGTTTTATGTAGTTTTATTCATTTGTTCTGGTTGGATGCTCTTCCTCTAAGTATGCTAACATGTTTATCCATTATCCATTCTCTTGTTAACGGTCATTTAAATTAATTTCAATTATACTGTAAACATGTTTATACATTTCTTATCACACATGGAGTTTTATAGTATATATTTGGAAGTAAAAATGCTTACTTGATTTCCAAGGTGATAGAGAACTCCATAAATGAGATTTTTCCCTTCTTTATATCTTCACATTATCAGGTCTTAATGTTCTCACTCTGAGCAGGTAAAATGGTATCAGATTATGTCATTTTAATTTTCATTTTCTTATTATCTGTGAGCTTGGGAATCTTTCACAACTTTACTAGCTTCTGTAATTTTCTGATCCAGTAATTTCAAAATGTTATTACTGGCTAAAGGTAGGCAAAATAACATGGTTGAAGCAAATCTTAAGTCTTAAAGATTATCTTTAATGCGTTTACTTAGAATGTAATTTAAATACACTTCAATAGCAAAAAAATGAACTTGGGAAGCCTCTAAACTAGTAAAAATGTCCTAAAATTTATCTTTTTATTAGGTGGAAACCACTTCAGGGTAGAAGGTGCTTAGCTTTATCATATGATATCTCGTGTTTCTACTAATTCGAATGAGGAAGGTGCTCACTCATTACATTTGCTGAAATTACAGTTAGGTAATTATGTGAACTGGAAGAGTGTACACCACTTGATTTTTGTGAGGGAGGGGAGAATTTTGAAGTGGATGGTGAGACAGTTGACCACTAATACAAGAATGGTTGTATCTAAAAATAAACAGATACAGTGAATTATGTACCCACACCTAAAATGCGAGAATAGATAGTATTTGGGAAACTCCTCCTACGATTTCTAGTTCATTGATTGTATCGTAACATGCTATTTCTATTGAAGTTTATCTTTTGTTTCATTGTGTTTCTAAAACTTAGTGAACAGAACAGTTTTTAAACATCTCAGATAACTGTCTCTTGGAATCCATTTATAAAAATGGATTTAGTAGGGGAATCATTTACCTGATAGATATTTTTTACAGGCATTTATTTCCTTATTTTAAACCAGATTTCCTGTTAGTGTGTAAACACTGGTAGCAGTATAACTATGTTTTGGTCTGTGATGAATGAATGTGTAGCTAACCGGCGCTCTGCTTCTTGTGCATTTGGTGAAGGTGGTGCTCTCTGATTACATCCTTCTATAATGTATAGTCTATCAGTTTGCTCACCTAATATCTTGTGTGTTTAATTTGAACTGACTGTGTGAGTGCTCCTCCTGCGTCTAGTCTTGGAAGGACTCTCCTGCCCTGTTGTTCACACTAGGGCCCCCCTATTTCTTAGTTATGGGAAGTGTGTGTCTCTGGGTCCCTCACTTCTTATGTGTTACCATTTAACCTCCAGATTGTGCTGTTCCAATATATTAATATTACCATATTACTTGTCGGTTTATAATGATGTTGTTTGGCATATAATTTAATAAAACATCTACAGGGCCTGAGTTAATTCTTCACTCCTTGAAGCATTGTTTTAAAGTGAACTATTTCATGTGTGTTTTGGCAACCCACATTATTAGGCTGAAAAATCTTATCTGTATTGTCTGCCGTTTTCTTACTGTCCCCTTTCTGTAGGACTTCTGTAACTCTGCTGTCTCCCTTCTGGAAGACTTTGACAACATAATGGTAACACCCCTGCTCTCATTCCTTTTCTTTTTAAGTAAACTTTTATGGCATTACTATCTGAACATCAAAATGAGAAGCGGATGATTTCCCATAACAACAAATAATTGTAATCTTCATTTCACAGTTATTCTACTTGATTTATGTTTGAAACTGTAACACAGACTCATGAATGCACTGACCATGTTAAATTTAATGCAATTTATTTCTGAAAGTGTTCCCCTTTGCCTCATGTTTTCCATCCTATATGCCTATGCTTAGAAACCAGTGGGTGTTCATGGCCTGGGTGTGGGAGCATATACCAATTTGTGCACCTTCATCTCAGACCCAGATTTGAATGCATCTGTTCCTGAATTCTTGCTTCTCTCTTTGTTAGTTCACATCATTAGTATAGGAATGCATGGCATGCTGACTCAGAGACCAGTGCAAGATAATGAAACTTGTGGTTATGAAACACATCCTTCTCATCACATCCCACTCACTGGCTATCCATAAATTCTCAACAAAATGTATCATCTCTGTTTTCTTTCCAGTATGGAGAAGACTTTTTTTAAGTTCAGGATCTTGTGCATGCATGTCATCAGACTTTACCACTATTGCTTTGCCTGGGCTAGCTAAGAATGCATGTTTACATTAAATTATTTATAGGTATCTGTATCAGGTAGCCAACCCACATCATAAACCCAAGAAGCATTAGAATAAAAAGAGCACACATCTCAGATGTGAATGTAAGTCGACTTATTTAACTTAAAATTTTGTGGGAAACATTTTCTATACATTGGTGAAAATCCTTAGCTGCATATTCAAGCTTTGAAGGTGTTTAAGTTATTAATTACTGGCTATTAGGCAATTTCTCCAATCATTATTTCAGCAAAGGAAACTTTAGAGATTTTTCTGGAAAAAAAATTCTTTAGATTTTTAATGACACTATAGTAGAAAGAAGCAAATAAGCTTTGTATTTATTTAAAAATATGAACTAAACTACCAGCTTTAAAAAAATATGTTTACTACAGGGCATTCAATGTTCACATGATAATGTAATCAGATAGAAAGTAATTTTCATCAGTCATTGATTTCACTTTTTTAAAAAAGTATTATTATAAGCAAATTGCTTTGTCAGCTATTTAAACTCAAGAAGTTCTATGATGTATAGTCATTCAAATTAAGAGAAATATGAATCTACATCTTTGCAGTTCTTTCTTTCTTTAATATTCTTTACTAGTAGGAATTTACTGAATTTATATATTCAGCCAACCTTTATGCTCATCACTTATAAGAATGTCATTGTGTTATATTATAGAGGCGCATTATTTTATGAGGTATACTTATTTTAGAATGAATCGCTTCGATCCAGCAGTTAATGCAACTGTTACTTTATTCCCCATGAAGTTCTATTTCATGTAAAAGTTTATAAATCTGTCAGGCATAACTCATTAACTGGACCTCGTAATTAGAATTTTCTTAGTGCCTTTTGTATGCAATCAAAATAACACCAGTTTGATAGGATGACCATAATAAATTCTGGTTCATAACATGTGCTAGATTAGCCGTGGGTGCTAATTCATTATGTTTTAAAATGGAAGCCATGAGACACTTTTTACTAGGTGACTCATAAGAATTTACCACCTGGTTTTATTATTATTCCTCAATCACCATTTCAGAAACAACCAGAAAATCTGGCTATAGCTTCTTAGATGCAACTGCCTTATTTACTTGTAACTCCTAAACACTATTGAAAAGTTAATGAATAGAACTTTGAAAAATCTTTATTACAACTTAAGTAGATTGAAAAGTCTTATGCTGAAATGCTGCTGATTATTGTGTTTCATATATGCATAATTGATATTATAACCTGTTCTCCATTACAAAGAGATACATTTGCTCACTTGACTGAGGGAATGAGTGTTAATGAGTGTTAGAAGAATGAAATTATGTTTGAGGATGATTCATCAAAAATTTTAAACATCACTGATACAATACAGTGAATTTATATTTATTTTATAGACATAAGTACAAAACAAAGGTATAAAAATAAATTACAGCAACCACACATAGAAATTATGTGTTGACATAAGCAATGTCAAGATGAATTTCATGGAATTACTGGAATTGCCCAGGTAACTGACTGCAATCTCACAAACTGCTCTCTGCATACATTAAAAATATGAAGCTAATGTTAACTCTCATTGTTTGTTTTCGAGGAAAATGTTGAGCCTTTCTCTACATGGTAATGCAGGCAGAAAAAAGAAATAGATAGAATGGTAGATTTTAAAAATTGAGTTTAAACTTGAGTTTTGAAAAAGACGGTGCTAAAATTATGGAGAATTAATTTGACAAAGTAATTAATACCTAAATATAAATCCCAGTTTGCCACTGGAATTCTTGGTTAAGATAAAATAAATTTGATCTTATATTTTTCTCAATAGGTAGAAATTGAGCATTTACTCTGTGCCAGACATGCTAGGATCTGATAAAATAAAGTTGAGAGAGTTCTCAGATAAGTGGATCTGGTTACAACAGGTGTTGAGAAGGAACACAATAAATTCACATATAAACATATAGAGGTGACCCTGTGTCTTAATTTGCCAGTCATGTCCCTTTGAATACAGTTGTCCTGGCCTGGCCCAGTTTGGGTGTTTAATGCATCTAAACCATCCGTACCAACATTAAAGAACTTTTACTGAATCTCTGTCTTTAGTTTCATTTTTTTTTATAGACCATGTTGTGGTCTTTGTTTCATATTTATAAAATCTTTCAAGCTTAAAGAACTATTTTAGCATTTGTTCTTAACTTGGAATGAATTGAACTATTTTTGTAAACTGTAATAAGTTCCTGACACTGTTCTGGGAAAAACAAAGAAAATTAAGAGGTCATTTCATTTTGGCAAGAGAAGTGATAAAGTGTACACAGACCTTGAAAAGGTCTAGCCAACTTGGTGTGTTTGTGATTTCCTTAGGGAGGATATTGCATCTACTGTACTTACATAGTGTACTGGAAAAATTTGTGTTGAGAAGAATATAATAAATTCACATATAAATAGTTTACTTCTAGACAAACATGATTGAGAATGCATAATTTTAGAGTGTAGAAAGCTTCATATTTGTTACACCTTCTTCCATGTCTCTTTGAAAATTAGTGTTTGTCTTGTGTTAATTTTTTGATTTTTTAAAAATGTAGTGAAATTCAAAATTGTATGGAATAATTATAAATGTATTTATTAAATCTTTACATTCTTTGTCATTAAAAATTGTTTATTATTTGTCAGTAAAAATGTTGCCTTATAACTGAGATATATGCTTTGCTAGTATTCTAGTTTCCCTGATATGTAATTGTTTTATAAGCCATAAGCAGAGGAAGAGGAAAGATCTGCTTAATGCATCCCAACCTAGAGAGGGCCTTGGTGTTATAGACCACTTAAGAATCTCAAGATTCTCACTCACACATACATAATTTGTTTTATTTTTACTTTATATAAAAACAAAGATAATTATTCCTGCAAAGCACAGCAATATGTTTTAGGAATCTCATAGGACTCTGTCAAGGAACATTGATTTAAAGATTGGTATTTTAAAATTTAGCTCAGCCAGAGAGATTCCTTGGCATAGTGTTTGGAAGATTGAGAGCCATATGAATACTTGGAATACTGTTAAGTTCCAGATGGTCACATTTCTTTGGCATGAGTTATCATAGAGGGAGTTTGGGCTAATTTTTCTTAGACCCAAGCAGATAGAGATATAATTGCACTTAGGTTAATCAGACTGAGGATGTTTTCATAGTACCTTATTCTGGAAAGTTAGATACTTGTTGAAGTAGTTATATACATATACCATAGTCGACACTCCTAGAAATATGTGTTTAGTCCATGTGTAGGACTTAGGAATGCCTAAAGTTGTTTAAATGTTGTCAGATGAACGAGAGGAATCAAAAATTGGACATTGCCCTCTTTTGTGTCCATTTGGTTTCACTATCTCACTAACAAGATTTAATAGAGACTCTCCTTCTGGTTTCTTACTGGAATGAGTTTAAAAGGCTGTCTGTCCTTAAAGAATAAACACCAGGTGGGGATTTAAATAATTCCTTACTAAATACCATATAGAGACATTTCATCATAATGGAAAGGGCCCTGACCCTTAAAGTCACACTTGCCTGTAATCATACAACTGTTCTGCCAGAGGTAGCTGGATGAGTTCGATAGCTGCTAAAGCTCTTTGAGCCTGAATTTTCCTATCTGAAGAAATGGGGATGATGCTCCAACCCTAGACAGTTCCTGTGAGAAAATGGAAACCAGAAAGAAGCCCAGTGCCTGAGTTATAATAGATACTTAATAATTACTGACTTTTTACCTCTTAAGCTAAATCTTTCTCTCTACTAGAAGTAGCAAGGACAGTAAAATAATCTTATAGTATAATTTAGCACTTACTAAAAATGAGGACATCAACTATAAAACAATAGTAAAGTATCTTAAATTGTAAATTTATATTTACTAAGTCTTGAAATAAACTGGAAATGGTCAAAAGCTAGGCTTCTTTCTATGTGTCACTCACTGCACGCTTCCATGAAATAGCTCCTGCTGGCAAAACATAAAATTCAGACAGTTACTCTTATAAATATACATTTTCATAAGGCCTAAGCATACATTAAATTAAGATTGGTAAACAGATGTTAACTGATTTTACTTTCTATTATATTTGGCAAGAATTGTATTTGCTATTAACTTATTACTGACTTTTCATTATAGGAGAACCAAATCCATTCCTTGAACAATGTTTAGGTTACTCGGAAGAATTGTCACTCAGCTTTCATAAAATATGTATGTGCCATTTGCATGTACAGATGTTCTCTTCCCTTTGTGGGGCTAGGATTTTGCCACCGTGGTTTTAGATTTCACATTTGCTACACACATGCTTCCCATTCTAGTAGGTGTCTGTACCCTGGAGTGTACTAGGAAGCGTCTCCGTCTCTGATTCTTTGGCTTGTGTTTACGCCTGTCTTATTTTGGGGGATATCTGTTGTCTTCTTTGGAAGAAAGAATAAGTTCAGCAGTATTCATGCTCATAGAAAATTGATGAGACGTAGTATTTAATGTAGATTGGAAAGCTATAAATTGTATTCCCAAAATGAGGTGTGAGATTATTAGCAAGGACCTCTAATCAAACCCTTGCAGTTATGACCAACAGTCACCTCAATATTGTTTTCCAGGGCCAGCCAGGGGACCAAGCTGCTCTTTTTGCTGCACAAGCTCGGCCTGCCCCTCAGCTCTCTCAGTACCCTGGGCTCCAGCCAGCACAGGTACTTACATCCCCTTCCTAGTTGCTGCCAGGATTTTTATTGTTCTTTAATTTAAAATAGGAGATCAATAAATAGAACAGAAACTCTGATAAGATATAAAACTTAGTAATATCTGCTTATAGATTATAACTAATATTTCAAACAAACATTACCAGAGATTGCTGAACAAGACTTAGGTTTGCTTAGTTTAAAAAGCATAAAATTTAGGAAATTCTGGAATTAAAAACATAAATTCAAATCTGTCTATTGGTAATGGTGGATATTGAAATGTGTAACCATACCAGAGTACTTATTTTATGTTATAATAGGTCATAATGTAATTTGTGACTGAATTTTTCATATTCAAAGATAGGTTTGAGGAGGAATCATGGTAGAATAAGGAAATGCACATTGGAATCAGAGCTTGGGGCAATTCCTGGCCCCTTACTAGCTGTCTGATACTGTGCTGGTTACTCTATCTTCTAAAATAGAGGGGAAAGTGGGGAACATTTCCAAATACTTGTGGAACATAGCACCAGATACACAGTAGTTATGTCAGCAAGTGGTTGTCTCAATATAGTGTGAATCTTGAGCTTTTTTTTTTTTTTTCCCAAAGAGTTTTGTTGATTCTGCATCCATATACTTTGCCCTTACCCTCTTGAAAAGAACCTGGGGGCAGTGACAGTACTGCAAGTTGGGGTTGTAATGTATATTGTGTCTGTCTCTGTAAGAAAAGCCAAGATTGGCCTTCACAGGCACTGAGCCATATGTCCCCATTTATGCTTCTTTTTGAAAGCTCATATTTGCTACTTTTTCTTTTAAGTCAGAGTCATTAAACTACCTAAAAGTGTGTTGCTTTGAGGATTTGCTGAACAGACCTTTTCTACTGTAACTAGCATTTTGTTCTTCACATTGCAGTGATCCAATAGAATCTCAGGAATTTCATTAGGCATCAAGATTTAAATTAACATATCATTATATTTAGTAGAAAATTGATGATCAGATTATTGGTAGAGTTCTGAAATAGGCTGTGGTTCAACTAGGACTAAAGGGTAATGAATAGTTAGAAGTTACATTCTTACTCTCTGACTAAGATATTAATAGGACTTTTCAGACAACATGTCACTTATTACAGGAATGTTCATCAGATCTTGAGAGATACAATCACGTATCAGAAAAGTGTATTCCAGTGTAAATTTTAATCAGCATTGAGAAATTACATTAGAGAGCTTTTCTAACCCATTTTGGAAATGATGTGATAGGATTTGGGATCTGTTGAACATTGATGACCTCTATGAACTAATGATATGAATGCCTTGTACTTGCCTACAGGCCATGTCCCAGGGCTACACAATGTATGGAACACAAATGCCTTTGCAGCCAAACTCACAGCCACAGACTGGAAGCTTGGTCCTGTCTCCCAGCTATAACTCCAGAACCTATCCAGCCACGCACTCCAGCCCAGCTCTGATGGAAAGACTAAGACAGATGCAGCAGCAGCCAAGTGGCTATGTTCAGCAGCAGGCATCGCCATACTTGCAGCCCTTATCCAATTCTCAGAGGTGTGATATATTCATAATAATGATTGGGAAATATCCACTATTGTAAAGTAGTAGTAAAATTCTTATCCTTGTTAAGCTTTTAGAACGGTGGGGTGCTCTATGACTGTTTTTATGAACTTGCATATTTGCATATAATATACATAGTGGCATTTCATCTTTAGTAGCACCAGGTAGAGGTTCAAAATAAACAATATCCCAGCTTGCTTATTTCATCCAAGAACCTTGTTTAACTCCCTTTTCTCCTCTTTTAAAAACCTTTCTTGGCTAAAAATATCTAAAATAGCAAATTATTGATTGTCACTAGTTTCTTAGTAGAATATGTTGATAAGCACCATCAAATCTGTGGTTGTAATCCTCACTGTCATAGGGCTTATACAGTTCTGTTAAAAATTTGTTCGTCCCTTTTCCGCTTTGGGAATGTTTAGTAAAACGTGGGCCTCATGGTTTTGTATTTAGAATACCCCATGCTTGATTTAATGATCTACTGTCATCCTCCTTTTGCACCAAAACCCAAAAATTATGTAGCTGGTCCAGGTGGCAAGGGCTATCTCACTGGATAGAATAGAGCTAGAACATTTTAATAACCATAGAAAGTTCTCTGGGATTGTATTGATCTAGGAGAATTATATTTACATTTCTTGCAAAATTTAGCAGTGTAATATTCAGGAGCTTTGGACTCATGGTTTTTTTGTTTGTTTGTTTCCTTTTTTTTTTTCTTCAGCACCCAAGGTAATTTATTTTCCTCAAAATTAGAATTATATAAAAGGATGATGTAATACCAACATATCAACTTATTAATAGATGCTATAATTTATATGGTCTACATAGATTTTGTTTTCTGTATGAGCTGATATACACTTATTTATCAGAAGGATTTTAAAAATGAAACATTAAATCTACAAAATATACATCTCCCTGAAATTTTCTGTCCAAAAATACATGAGCATTGAACTGAAGAAAAGATAGTCCATATTTTTCATTATATTTAATTTAATTTCTCCATTGCCCTTTACTATATAACACCTAAAGTTAAAATTTAATTTTCGTTTGTCTCAATAATTTAACATGATAGAAAACAATAGTTGCAGCTATTTATATTGCCCTAAGAATACACATCAATTTTCTTTAACCAAAGATAATATAAAAGTAAGTGAAATAGAATTTTCAAAAACTTTTGGAATCAGAAAATGAGATTGTATAAAAGAGGATAACTTGGGTTTATCGTTGAAATTCCAACTGAAACACATTTTTTAATGTAATAGTTTATTATTACATATTTTTGTGCATTTTTCCATCTCATTTGCAATCCCCTTGGG
The DNA here is from genome assembly GCF_000260355.1 of Condylura cristata. Lineage (NCBI taxonomy): Eukaryota > Metazoa > Chordata > Mammalia > Eulipotyphla > Talpidae > Condylura > Condylura cristata. Next base: position 1,823,904 of record NW_004567104.1, read on the forward strand.
TTTCCCATCACCAAATAAATCACCCATGTGCCATCACCATAGTCCAGTGCATTTCCCTTCCCCCACTGTTTTTTATCCAATTCCCCATCCCACCCCACAAAATGTCTCTGGAATATAGCTGTTCTTCACTATCATTATTTTCTCGCATGGTTCATTATACTCCTGCTATGAGTGGAACCATCTGATATTTTTCTTTCTCTTTCTGTCTTATCTCACTAAGCATGATCTTTTCCAGCTCCATCCAAGTGGCTGCAAAAGATATGTGTTTCTCTTTTTTGGTTGCTGAGTAATATTCCATTGTAGATATCTACCACATCTTTTTAATCCAGTCATCTACTTTTGGGCATTTGGGCTTCTTCCGTGTTTTTCCAATTGTGAATGAAGCAGCAATAAACATGGGAGTGCAGGTATCTTTTTCAATCAGTGTTTTTGTGTCTTTTGGGAGATACCTAGGAGTGGGATTGCTGGGTCGTAGGGAAACTCCATGTTCAGCAGTTTGAGGAACCTCCAAACAGTTTTCCATAGTGGTTGTACTAGTTTGCATTCCCACCAGCAAAGCAGGAGAGTTCCTTTTTCTCCACATCCTCACCAACATTCGTTGTTGCTAGTTGTTTGAAGATGTGCCATTCTCACTGGGGTGAGTGGTATCTCATTGTGGTTTTAATTTGCATCTCCCTTATTACGAGTGATGTTGAACAGTTTTTCATATGCTTGTTAGCCATCTGCAGTTCCTCTTTGCAGAAGTGTCTTTTTAGCTGTTCTGCCCATTTTTTGATGGAGTTGTTTATTTTTGTTGAGTTTCATCAGTTCTCCGTATATTTTTGTGATAACTCCTTTATCACTACTTTGTGTGAGAAAATTTTTTCCCAATCAGTGGGCTGTCTGTTTGTTTTTTGTAATGTCTCTTTTGCTGTACAGAAGCTCTTTAACTTGATGTAGTCCCATCTGTTTATCCTTGCCTTCACTATTGTGGCATTGGGTGCTCTGTCTTTAAAGATGTCGCTGAAGTGTATGTCGTGTAGTGTTTGACCCATCTTTGCTTCTAGGTATTTTATGGTTTCCTTTCTTATGTCTAGGTCTTTAATCTACTTCAAGTTGATCTTTGTGACTGTAGTGAGGCAGTGAACTAGTTTCATTTTTTTGCATGTAGTTTCCCAGTTTTCCCAGCACCACTTGCTGAACAAATTTTCTTTGTTCCATTGTATCTTCTTTGCTCCTTTGTCAAAAATTAGCTGTCCGTAAACTTGTGGGTTTATATCTGGGTTTTCTATTCGAGTCCATTGGTCTGTATGTCTATTCTTATTCCAGTACAGTTTTGATTATTATGGCTTTGTAGTATAGCTTGAAGTTTGGGCTTTGTAGTATAGCTTGAAGTTTGGGATTGTAATGCCTCCGTTTTGTTTTTTCTTAGACATGAGGATTTTGCCTATCTGAGGTCTTTTATTGTTCCATATGAATCTCATCAACATTTTTTCTATTTCTTTGAAGAATGTCGTTGAGCGATTTACTGGGATGACATTAAATCTGTAGATTGCTTTTGGCAGGATGGCCATTTTGATGATGTTAACTCTCTCAACCCATGAGCAGGGGATGTCTTTCCATTTCATGCTGTCTTCTTGTATTTCTTTTAACAGTGTT
>NW_004567104.1:1827895-1829029 GCF_000260355.1 Condylura cristata
TTTTTTTTGGAATGTTTTCTTGACTTCCATTTCATTTACTTCTGATTTGACTTTTATTATTTCTAGTCTGTTTGCTTTTGGGTTATTTTGTTGTTCTTTTTCCAGCTCTTTAAGGTGTGACATTAGGCTGTTTCTTTCAGCTATTTCTTGTTTCTTTATGTGAGCTTGTATTGCTATATATTTTCCTCTTATAACTGCATTTAATGTGTCCCATACGTTTTGGAGACTTGTGTCGTCATTGTCATTCTTCTCCAAGTATTTTCTAATTTCTTCTTTGATCTCCTCATTGATCTAATGGTCTTCCAGTAATGTGGGTTTTAGTCTCCACGTGGTAGGTAGATGGGTTTCTTGCCTTCTTCATAAGGTTTATTTCTAGTTTGATTCTTTCGTGGTTGGAGAAAATAGTATGATTTTGAACTTAGTGTATCTATTGATGTTTATCTTGTGACCCAGTATGTGGTCAATCCTAGAGAATGATCCATGTGGATTTGAGAATAATGTATACTCAGATTTTCTGGGGTGCAGTATTCTATAGATGTCCACTAGACCCATGTTGTCCAGGTCCTTGTTCAGAGTTTTAGTATCTTTACTTATTTTTTGTCTTGTTGACCTGTCCATTGTTGAGAGTGGCATGTTGAAGTCTCCTACTATGTATATATTCTCTCTGATAAACATTTTTTGGATGACAGTAGTTTCCTGATATATTTTGGTGCTCCTTCATTTGGTGCATATATATTGATGATTGTTGTATTGTCCCCTTAATCATAATGTAGTGGCCTTCTGTATCTCTTTTAACCTTTTTTAGTTTGAAGTCTATATGATCTGATATAAGTATAGAAGTTCCTGCCTTCTTTTTTGGTCCATTTGCTGGTAGGATTGTTTTCCATCCTTTTATTTTCAATCTGTTTTTATCTTTTGTAGTTAGATGTGTTTCCTGCAGACAGCAGAATGATGGTTTCTTTTTTAATCCATCCTGCAACTCTGTGTCTTTTGACTGATGAGTTTAAGCCATATACATTAAGAGATAATATTGATATACTGGCACCTACATTTGCCATTATGGTCCTTCTGTATTTTTATTATTCCTTGTTTTGAACTGTTCTTGTTCATTCTTCTGTTGGATTTGGTTTGAGG
>NW_004567104.1:1830127-1873431 GCF_000260355.1 Condylura cristata
GTGGAGGGTATTCTGAGTTGTGTTGTTTTTCCCAGCCCCCACTGTGTGTAATTGTGTCTGTTGTCTCAGCTGGTAACAGTCAGGGACTCTTGTATTGTTCACCCTCTTCTAGTAACACGTTGAGACTGTGTTTTTGAAGGTATCTGTTGATCTTTGTAGCCTTCGGATGTCCCAGGTTCCCTCTATGCTTGGTGTGCCCGTGGTTGTTATGATGAATTAGAAGTGTTGTAGGTCTCCCTGGAGCTGGGCTTTTGGCTGAGTTGGTGGCTGGCTTTGTTTACACTCTAAGTACTGTGAGCTTTTCTGACTCCCAAGTCTTCGGGCTTCTGGTTGTATGGGTGGTATATCCTCCCCACAGTAGTGCTGGGGAGTGCCAGAGGGCTGAAATCCTCCCAGCTGAGCAGGCTGCCAGTCCTCCCTTTGAGCTTTCAGGACTCATTTTGTTTAGTCCAAATAGTTCCACCCTGAGCAGTGCCTCTCCCGTGCCTGAGGTCCTTTCAAGAGCCCAGCTGTATATCTCTTTAACTCCAGGATTTTATCACAGTTTTTGTGGGTACTTGTGGTAAGCAGGTAGACCCCTGAGCAAGTGGGCACTTCCTAGGACCTCTCTATGTTGAATGTGCCCATGAAGATTGTTAAAATTGCTGCATTCTCCTAGGGTTGGTTGGGTTGGGTGGTTGGGTTCTGCACTGCACTTCTCCTCCCCCCCACCCCCCACCCGCACCTGCAGCAGCTTGGGATCCACTCACCTAGCTGTGTTGTCTCAGTTTATATCCAGGGCTTTGTCGGGGCTGCTGGGACAAAGGTCAGCAACAGGTCTGCGGTGTATCCTCAGGTCTCTGTTTCTGAGCTGTAGCCTTTTCCCACAATTTGGTTTCCTCTCCCTAGCTGAATTGTCTGTTGTAGGGGTTGTAGCAAGGCTGGGCCAAATACTGTGGAGCAGCTGCAGCTGCCGCTGCAGGCAGTTTCCCTCTGCAGTGCTTCCTGCCTTCCGGGGCGCCTAGATTTGTAAAGGAGTCTGGTGAGTAGGAAGCCACTGGAGTTCCCCTATCAGAGTTGCAGGGTTCAGCTAATCCTGCCAGTGTGGCTTCCCTTATGGGAACTCCCCAATCGTCAATTCTCCCTTGGTTATTTTTCTTCTAGTGAGTCCAGGGCATTCTCATTTGGTTTGAAACTCGTAGCATGTAAGTCTATAGTCCATTTTTACATAATCCCATGCAAATTTGGATGTAGTCATCTCGATGTCTTTATTCTGCAGCCATCTTGCCCGTTCCCAGCTGGTCAAGCTGATCAGTGGCTTTGCGTGGTACTCAGGCTCTCCTAATCGGGTCTTCAGTTTCAGCGGTTTTTCCCTGTACCCAGGAATTGCTGATCAGATTTGCAATCTTTCGGCAGCCTGGGTTCCACCCACTGAGCTGAGCTGTCCCCCTTCACCTCCAGAGTTTAGCGTGTGGCAAAGGGGCTCCTGCACCCTGTTGAACTTCCAGGCTCCTGGGTTTTTTCCTCCTGGGTTTCCCAGAAGGTAACTCCCCAATCGTGTATTCCCCCTCAGTTATCTACCTTCTAGTGAGTCCAGGTTGTTTTCGTTTGGGTTGAAACTATCAGTAAGTAAGTCTATAGTCCATTTTCAGTCCTCTATTCCCATGCAAGTGTGGACACAGTGATCTCTGTGTCTTTACTCTGCCACCATCTTCCGGAAGTCCTCTATTTCCTTTTTTAATGTCTCATTTTCTTTCTTCAGTTCATTGAATGTTTGTTTATATCATTTTTTTCTTTTTAATTTTTTCATTCATTTCCTTGTTTGTGTTCTTCAACTCCTCAATGGTTTGTCTCATTTCATTTTTTTTCTTCTTTTTGTTTGGTTATCATGATTCTGAATTCTCTATCTGGTAGGCTGAGCAGTTCTTCTATTTATTTGGTGGTTTTTGCTGACTGTTCTTTTTGTGGTGAATTTTCCCCATATGGACTTGCTTGAATATTTGTTTGTCTTCGTTTCTCTGTCATGCATTTTCTAATACTTTCTATTCATTGAGACACGGTGTTGCTATTATTGACAGGCACTTTTTTCTGGCTTTTATTTCTGGGATGGCAGAGGGACTTCCAGACACTTCAGTTGTGGAGGGTATTCTGAGCCCTTTTTTGTTTCAATATCTCCTGTTTTTCCAACCTCTACCCTGTGGAATTATGTCTGTTGTCTCTGCCAGTGATGTTCAGGGGTCTCATGTGGTATTAAGCTTCTTCTGGTAACTTGTTGAGTCCTTGTCTCTCTGGAAGGTGCCTTTTGATCTTAATGGCCTTCTGATGTCCCGGGTTCCCTCTATGCTTGGCTGTAGCCCAGAAGTGTGCATTAGACGTGTTGCAGCTGCGCCTGTGGTTGTGCCAATCAGTGGTTTTGTTTATTTTCTGAGCACTGTAAATCTTGCTAGGTAGTGCCTTACTGGCCCACACATCTTCAGGCCACTGCTGTTTAGTAACACCTTGAGTCCTAATTCTACACACCCCCCAGTTTTGCAGGCTGTCTATCTTCCCTCTAGCACTCCAGGGCTCTTTGTGCCCACTCAGAGGCATCTCTCCCTGAGCAGTCTTTACCTGCTTCTTGGGGGAGTGTTAATGGGCCTGTTTTGATTCAGTCTAACCTTTTTTCTTCCTTTTATCTCTGGGGCTTTGTGAACTTGCTGGCCCCACCTTAGTGACTAATGCCAGGAACAAGCCTCCAGGCCTATGCTGTGGGGGTGGGTGTAAGAGTTGCATGCCTTGCAGCTGTCCCTCTCACCAGATTTTTTTCTCCACCCCCCTAGGCTTTATATGCCCACTTAAGCAGTCTTCCCCCTAACCCCCACCCTCGGTTCTAATCACTGAGCCAAATGAGCAGGAAGCTTCTGTCTGCAGTGCTATAGACTGGGCGTTCCCCCAATCAATTGGAGTTGCGGTGTTCAGCTTAAAATCCTGTCTGTGGTGCTTTGGGATAGCAGTTCCCTTATCCGAACTCTCAGTTATCTTCCTTCTAGTGAGTCCAGAGTGTTCTCATTTGGGTTGAAACTTGTAGCATGTAAGTCTATAGTCCATTTTTATATATTTCCGTGAGAGCCTGGATGTTGTCATCTCAGGGTCTTTACTCTGCTGCCATCTTGCCCGCTCCTGAGCTGGTCGAGTTGGTGCATCACCAGCTTTGCCCAGCGCCCAGGTGCTCCGGATCAGATCTGCCATCTTTCCTGTGCCTGGGCTCCACTCACTGTGCTAAGCAATCTCCCTTCACCTCCAGGGCTTTGGTGAGGGGTAAAGGAGCTCCTGCAGCCCACCAAACTTCCAGGCTCCTGAGCCCTCCAGGGGTGGGGAGGGGAGTTCTCTTATCGGAACTCCCCAATCACTGATTCTCCCTCAGATATTTTCCTTCTAGTGAGTCCAGGATTTTCTCTTTTGGGTTGAAACTTGTAGTATGTAAGTCTATATTCTGTTTTCAGTCATAAATTCCTGCGCGTACCTGGATGCAGTGATCTCTGCGTCTTTTGGACTCGTGTTTTACTGACAGTGGCTGCATGTCAACTCTAACCACTATTTGGAAAATTGGAAAGGTTGATATTAGCACATTTGGAAAAAACTAAATTTGGAAAATGTGTTATATTATTTTTGAATAACTGACAATATCTCTTATTACCTTATAACTTGAACCTTTGGTGTCCCAAAATTCTGAGTTTAAATACTGTGCAGTTGCTGTATAAAATGACTTTGGTGAAAGCTTTTCTTAAGTTCTCTGTTTTCCCACTTTTAGGTAGAATAAAAAAAATTTCTGACATCAAAGAACATGTGTGGGAGTGAAAGAAATAAGACTTTTCTCACTTTTACCACAGTGCCTACACCAGAATAAATCTCAATGGATGTCATTTATTAAAAACTATTTAAAACTTTAAAGAAATGTTTTCATAATAGCAACTTTTACTGGAGTAGTCAGCATGCTTACTGTCCTTTTTCAAGTGATCATTTATCTATAAAAATTGTTGTTAATTGTACTAATGGATGTTGACTACAGTCATTTATGTGTTTATGTGTTTACCTTTTTTGGGAGGGGCTATTCTAGAAACTATTATTCTGAGACTACAAATACATATATAGAATACTACAATAATTTCCACAACATATTCTGCACACTAGTTACAGCAGCATCTAATTTAAGATGTACATGATGATCCCAAAGTCTTTTCCCCCCCAGTTTAACTGAGAAATAATTGACCTTATAACATTTGTATAAGACATGCAATGTAATGATTGCGCGCGCACACACACACATTTATATATATTACAAAATAATCACTTAAGTGAGTATAGTCAATGTCCATCACCACAGTTACATTTTTTTCTCTTCTAGTGAGCACTTTTAAGATCTACTCTCAGCAATTTTTAAATGTACAAAACAGTGCTGTTAGCTGTAGTTACCATTCTGTATATTATAGCCCCAGGATTGTTATTTTTTATTAAGTAATATTGGCACCCCATCAGGTATTACCACCAAAGTGCACCACCACCTACTTCTCCCCATTCTACTACCATGGACCATTGTACTTCCTTTTCTCTTTGTTCTTAACCCTCTTTCACCTTCTCCCCCTCTTGGTGCTTCAGTCCTATAGTCTGCTATCAATGGTTAGTTTTTCATTTTGTCTTTATCTGTCTACTAACTTATTTACTTTATATTCTACATATTAGTGACATCAACTAATATTTATTTTTCTCCTTCTGACTTAATCCACTTAGTATTACAATGTCCAGCTCCATCCATGTTGCCACAATGACATGAGTTTATCTTTTTTTGATCGTATTTCACCACATCTTCACCCACACATCTATTCTGGGGAAACAGTTTTAAGTTATTTCCATAATTTAGCTGTAGTAAAATAGTGCTGCAATAAACATGGGAGTGCAAGTTTCCTTTCAAATTAGTGTTTTTGAATTTTTAGGCAGACAGGAGTGGAACTAATGTGTCAAATGACAGATCCATATTTAATATTTTGCGACACCTCCTCCATACTGTTTTCATAAGGGCTGGGCCACTTTGCATCCCCATCAGCAGTGAAGGAGGGTTCCTTTCTCCACATCCTCACCAGCACTTGCTCCTGGTCTTTTTGATGTGGACCATCCTTACAGGCATGAGATGATATCTCATGCCTACAATAATTTCTTTTCGAGTGTGTGTTATGTACAAGTGATTACAAATTGACAGTACACTTGGACTTTAAAACAAACTGTGTTCCTCTTCACCAGACTGAACCATCAGTCCCTTCAGCAGAGCACTCTGGTGGGTGGAGGAATTGAGGCGGTGCTGACTTCCGCACATCCCAGCCTTCCCTCAGTGCCTCTACCTCAGGAACCCATGAGGCCCAGGCAGCCACAGGTTCGACAGCAACAGAGGCTCCTCCAGGTATGTGACAGGAGAAATAAGGACAAGGCATTATGGGCCCTCAAAACTCAAAAGAAATAACAAGCTTTTCCAAATTAATTGCCAAGTTCCGAGGTACCCTAGGAGCTAAACTGGTAAAATTTATTTCCAACTTAACTAGTATCTCCTTTTGTCTCTACATCTATCAAGGCATAGCCAGAAATTGCAAAGCATCCTTTTTCCCTTTCACAGAGTATCAGGAGGTGGCTGGAGAGTTAATTTAATAATGTAAGCTTCAGCTTACAGTCACTCACTAGAGGTCATGCAACTTGACTGCAAAATTTTTTCATGCATATTTAAAACACACACACAAAATCGAGCTGTCCAGAGCTTTTGTCATATTCCTATGAGGATTTTTAATCCAAAAATTTCTGTAATACCTCTGGTCTGTTTAGGCTGTAAAGTTAGCGTTTCATAGGTAGGATTTTTCAATGGGATACTTTATTTCATCTGTTAGAATCCAGAAAGATATCTTTCACTTATGTAACATAAATACTAAGTTTCTTGGATCAAAGTTTCCTCCTGTTGATATACTCTTGCTTCTAACTTTCTTATGTGGGAAATACAGGCTATTACAGTTACCTGTTCCACTTGTCTTCATTATTAACAGCTTGACCTAGCAGTCTAACTTGAGATGAACTGTCATTATATTACCATAAAGAAAGAAAAAATAAAAATACCAAAAATGGGGAATCTACAGAGTTGAGATACCCAAAGTGTGTCAGTGTGAAGTCAGTGAGAAGTAAACCTGTCATGCAGGAGTGGGCAGTAAAGGAACATGTATGACTCAGTATTGACACTGACTGGAGGGAAGAAAAATACATCTGCCCTAAACATTGAAATCACCAGCTCTAGTGGGCTTGAGGACTGAGTCAGTATGATATAACAAATTTTGGCCTGGCAGTGCCCTAGGGGATAGGCAAAAACCAAAACAAATCCTCACAGAACTAGGCTTTACATTTAGAAGATGCCTTTAGTTGTAGGATGCCATTAGCTGATTCCAATTTTTATCTTAATATGAAAAAAAACACAAAGTCCTATCACAAAATTGTAAAAATACAGTAGTTGGTTTGAGTTGAAGATGGTCCCATTTACTCTCTCTAACGTGGAAAAACCCCTCCAGTCCTCAATTTTGTCATAAGTAAAATGGAAATAATTATAGTAGCTAATTTTGGATGTGTAGTGAGAATTAAATAGGAAAATGTGAGTGAAATACTTACTTGGTAATACTGTTGTTAAGATACCATTAATATAACTATTAATACTCATATTTCTTAAAGCAGTGTTTTCCAAAATTCTAAGCATATGTTTTCAAAAGGTTTTAGGACTTTGTATTTCTCTCTACTGTAAAATTTCTCAATCCCAAAACACAAAAGAAAGCTATTACATTTTTTGTTAATTTACTATTTCCTTTTTTTATACTTGTGTTTCTTAAAGCTACCAATTTTAAAAACCTTCCTTATCTGTTATTCTGTCCTATTTATTGATCCCAAATAGCGTAACATTGTCTTCCTGGTAATTTTTTCTTTACCAACACATTCCGTAGAGATTTAAAAAAAAAAAAAAAGTGATTGTCTCCTGCATCAATGTTGTACCTACTCTTTTTTTTTTTTTTTTTTTTTTTTTGGTAATTAACTATCTCCATAACAACACAAATTCAGAACTTTAAAGCTGAGTTAATTTTTCTTGGAAGGGACCCAAATGGAGAAATGGCTTCATATAGCAACCACTATGTTTCTGGCTCAACTCACATTGTTTATGTTGGAGTGATCCTTCCTAGACATCACCTAGGATTCCACATTCATGGATATTCTGATAAATGCCACCTAGAAATACCTCTTCTATTATTTGACCTTAAAGATGGAAAATGTAAAGTTTAAGAAGAAGTCTCTCACTTATCAAGTTGGTGTTTGCATGGAGGACATTTTACAGGTCACTGAGAAAACTACCTAGTAGTTTCCCATCTGTATCCCACCTGGAGATATCTAGTCTGTGTTTCTTCAGTGATGTAGAAATGTTCTCCAAGGGCCATGTATGTGAGTCACCTTTGTCACAGACACCACTTATTTTTTGACTGATAGTGTATGCCAGAACTTCTCACATCTGTATCTTCCTTTAAAAAAAATAATAATTTTCAAGAGTTCCTGAAGAACAACTGCTCCACCTCCTCCCATTTTTCTTCCTTCTATCTCCTCTTTCTGTTCTTGTTTTTCCTCTTTCCTCATCAACATCTTCCTTTAAGAAAATCAAGATTTCCTCCATATGTCCTAAGGAATTAAAACTACAAAGCAGTCAGCCCCCCTTGTTGCACAGTGGGTTAAAGCACAGCACTAAGAAGCTAAAGCCACTTCCGCATGAGTTTGATCCCCGCCTGCCCTGGAGGAGATCCACATAGCCCGGCAGACCTCTCCTGACCCGCCCGCTGCTCCCCTCAGCAGTATACTTTGTCGATCTGCCTGTTATGCTCCCCACCCCATTCTGTCTCTGGTGAATCTTCTCACTGCCCCTGCACCTCTGGGCTGCACCTCAGTTCTGTGCACAAATAAATAAATAATCTTAAAAAAAAAAAAAACTACATAGCATGTTGATGTCTAACCTGGTAGTATAAAATCAAAGATAAGGAAGAGAACATGATGTGAAATGAATTAAAATAGTAACTATGAAAGATGTCCATGAATAGTGGAAAGTACTGAAAGGAGAGTGTCTTCATGGACAAGCAGATTTCTTCCTTTCCCTAAAGATAAACACTGCTTGATAAGGCAAAAGAGGAGAAGGCTGGGATATAATAGTTTTATTGTACCAGTTTATTAGATAGAAGGCATATTGGAATGTATCCAGCCCTACTTTTAGGTGTATATTCCTTTTTCTCTTTACAGATGCAGCAAGCCCAGCAGCCCCCGGGGCCCCCGGGGCCCCCGCAACCCCCGCAGTCCCAGCAGCCCCAGCAGCCCCAGCAGTCCTCACAGCCCCAGAGTCAAACCCTTGGTCTTCAAGCAATGCAGACCCAGCAGCCTTTGGTAAGATCAGGAATTTTAGAACCAGACATGTGGGTTTCTCCTTTAAAGCCAGTTGCATTTTTCTTACCCCATAAGATTGGTAAGAGTCAAAATGGTCTAGATATACCCTAGCAACTTTTTCCCCTAGAATTATAACAGTGTAGGACTGTGTTGTATAATGACCATACTAGTTTTCACAGAAAGGTTTAAATAAATACTTGGGGAGCAGTAGCTAATACCATTTTTCCTCTTCATTATTTATACTTTTCCATTGATTAAAACATTTATATGCAAGACACCAAATTTTTTTGTAAACAATGTTAAATGATCATAATATATGATTTTATTACCTATAGGTTATTTTTGAATTTTTTACAATAAGAGAAAATATGAATGCTTTCTAAATAATCTTTTCTGATATAAAAGAAAGTTTGATTTCAACCATTTAGCCTTTGCTGCAAGAATACTCATGTAATTCATAATTGTAAGGTTCACTTCTATGGCTTTTTAAATTAAATATTAAAGGTTATATGCATACCATAAATTAACATTTTCTATACCTCTGTAATTTACAGCAGCCTTTGGCAATACCGTATCTTGCAGTTCACTATTTTTCTTTAAATTAATTCTTTTTCTAATCATTTAAACATATTTTGAAAAGAAAAATTTTATCATTACCACCAGTGGTCACATACTTGCGACCTTGATATGTACTTGCCCTTATCAGAAATATTATAAAAACAAAGTAGGTAATTCAGTAAAATGATGAGTGCTGCCTACAATAAGCAGGCTTACCACATACAAATCATACTTTAAGAAATCCTGGTTATCAGAACAGGATTTAAAAGATGAATGGGGGCCCTTCCTGGTGTTGCAATGGGTTAAAACTCAGGACTACGAGGCTAGCCAAAGCCACTTCACCACAAGTTCAATCCTGGTCAGGGAGGTGACCCACATGGCACGGCAGACCTCTCCTGACCTGCCCACTGCTCCCCTCAGCAGTATACTTTGTCAGCCTACATGTTCTTCTTTCCACTCTGTCTCTGGTGGATCCTGTTACCACCCCCTACACCGCTGGCCTGTTACCCCAATTCTGTATGCATAAATAAATAAATCCTAAAAAAATAAAATTAAAGATAAATGGTTTCATAACTTCTACTAGAGAAAGAACAGCATAGCTGTGGTAGTAGCACATTAGGAGGATCAGGGTAGAGGTAGGTGGTAAAACAATGATTATGCCCAATAGTACTACTTCTGGAAAAAGGTCAGTTGGGGTAGGGTAATTCTAGTGCATTATACAAACATCTATCTTAGACAGTTTGATTTCCATTTTTAATGAAATTCTTTATCATGACGTAACTCTGACTCATTTATTTCCTAGTGGGTCTTAAAATTTATTATGATGCATTTCAAAAATCCTTTTTAAAGTGCCGGGACTTAAAAATGTTCACTTTTTTAACATCAGCAGTATATTTGTAGAGACTGGGCATTACTTATAAATGTTAGGAAAGACTCCGTCAGATGGGATGCTGCTAGCTGATTCTAAACAACCACCCAAGAAAAATATGTAATTTACCTTGAAATTATTTCAAATGCCCTGAAGACTTGTAAGAATGGTTCAAATTGTATAAATACTTCATTCAACTTCATTTTTAATATTTGTCAACATTTGCATATGCGTTTCCCCCATTATCTGTTCAAAAAAATAACATTCTTATGCTAGTTTACTCCAAATACTTAAGGTATTTTTTTTTAAGAACAAGATTATTCTATGTCTAAAACTTGGCATTACATCATAATAATAAAAATTAACATTAATACAATTCTATGACTTTTTTGCAGACTATGCCAATTGCACCATCACTATGCCTTTGCAGTTTTTCCTAGTCTGGAAGCACCCTTTGCATGTTTTTGTTTTTTTAGAGATTTATTTATATATGCATATAGAACTGATTTATAGGCCAGAGGTGCAGGGGCGCTAAGTGGCTTCACCAGAGACAGAATGGGGAGCAGAACAGGCAGATCGACAAAGTACACTAATGAGGGGAGCAGGGGACGAGACAGCTGTGCCACATGGATCACCTCCAGGGCTGGGGATTGAACTCCCACTGAAGTGGCTGTGGCTAGTTTGCAGTGCTGTTTCCTAACCTGCTGTACCACCAAGGAGGACCAAAAGTTTTTAATTTTCCATTCTTTTTATTCATCTCTAATTTGGAACAATCTTACAGCCTACTTATTTTGTCTTATGACATTGACTTTTTTTGACATTTTGATATTTATTTTGTAGAATGTTACTCAATTTGATTTTTTGATGCTTCCTCATGATTAGATTCTTATAAGGCATTTTTGGTAGGAATATACAGAAGTGATATGTTTATCTCTGTTTATCAAATTGTCGATGCATTTTTAGTGATTTTATTTTACTGTCTGTTTAAGTGACACCTGCTAGATCGCTATACACTGAAGTTACTGATAACCTTTTGTAGTTAGTGAGTAACTTGGGCACTTACTTCAATACAATAACTATTATTTTACTCATGAGACCTTTACCTACCACTGTTAGTATTTATTAAATTGTTTTTGCTTAAATCCATTTTGTTGGTTGTAATGGGAAAATGATAATTTGCTAAATAGTTCCCTTTTTTTCTTCATTGAAGAGTATTTAAGAAATAATTTTTTCTTCTTTATCTATCTTGCTCTATATAAGTTATGTTTAAATATGAAACCTAATATTTGACTCTTTAATTTTAAGGTGTACAGACTACTGGAAGAGTTTAAATTCTTCCTCCAAATTTTATGCAATTCTTTATCCAAATTTTATGGCATCAATTAGATTAAATTTATAAACTTAAAAATTCGCTCTCTGTGAAGTGTATTATAACATTAAGCATTAAAATTTCTTAAGGTGGTCCAAAATATTCTGATGGCATTTTGACAAAAAGCCAAAATATAAATTAGTATTACGAATTATTTTTATCAACCTGGGCCTTTTTCCTTCTAATTTAAAAGACAACTGTTAATCTAATCGTATTCGCAGCATAGTATGTAAAGGAGGGTAATATAAAATCATTTCAGTGATTTCATACAAATTTATAAATGAGTAATTGACTAATAATTATAAGGTGCCCATTAATTTGAGAATTACAATTTCTTTGACTAACTGTAACTAATAAGGAAATGGTTATATAAAGCATGCCTACTTTAACAAAAAAACAAGCATTTAATGTAGAACTGCTTCAGTTACTTTTGAATATATGTGTTTGATCACATTTTTTAGCAGTTTTTCAATGTCCTGCATGTAATAAATATGTATTAAAATATACGAGATTCACAAGTAGTAAGAATACATCTGTGCATTCAACACATATATTTAAATTTGTATTTGCTTCTATTTGGTTTATATATTTAAATTTATATATTTAATAGCACATATATGTAACTGCCATCCTAAAACTACATGAGTTTCACTTTTCCCAAATGTTGAATTTAAATTGTGACTGTACTAAATTTAAAATACTAAATTTCAGCAAAAACCTTGAATTTGATTGACATCTGTAATTAAGTAAGAATTAACAGTATCTTCATTAACCTCTTTTTTGGGGGTAGTGGTGGCAGAATTTGAGGCCTTTCCCCCACCTATTATTAACCATTATTTTTGTTGGCTTGAAATATAATATGTAAGAAATACATAAAATAGTAAGTTGTACAACTAGTTATATTTTTTTTTAACTAGTTATATTTTTAAAGAATCATAACTACATGAATACAGCTGGATATCAACATCAAATATTTATAGCTGGATGGCATCAATTAGATTAGATTTGACAATGAAATATATAGGGTAAAAAAATAAGCATTTGATTCTATCAAATGGTTAAATTTACCAACAGGCAGAATTGAGATATTCCATCCCCCTGTTCCATTAGAATTAAAATGTATGTAACATAAGAGAATTCAATATTTCTACTCATCTAATAGCTTGACTTAATTAATTAATTATATGTTAAGAATATCAGTTGTATTCTGTTTAGGTTTCTAAGGCAGTATTGAAGATTGTTAATTAAAAAGGTTTTATTTTATTCAGTCATTTAAAACTAGTTTAAAATTGCCATCCCTGGGATTAGGTAGGTTAATCAGAGCATGACACAATGATTTTCCTTTGTGTTCATTAGAATAGTTCCAGAGAAACAAAACTGTTACTCACAGCAACCATAGTGATTATAAAGTCCACACTAGACATTTTACTGTTTTCATTTTACAGTGAAACTTTTTTTAAAAGCCCTTTTGTGAAGTGCCGTCTTTGATATTTATAGCACAATACTATAATCACAAAGTAGTTACTTTTACAAAGCAAGAAAATACACTTTCTCATGTGTTTACGTGTGTGTGTGCGCGTGTGCTTATGTGTGTCTGTTTTGTAATTTCTAGGAAGGTCTAGGAAATTTAAAATTTCACTTAGAATGATAAATTTCAAACTACACAGTGATGGTTAGTTATCTTGGGTTTTACCATTATAATAATTTCTCTTTGAAGCACACTTATTTTGCATTCTTGTTGATATATACCCTTAATTTTATCACTATATTCTGTAGATTTGTCAGTTTAAATAGCTGTGAAGTCAGTCTGTTGTGGAGCTTTGCTGTTATTTGCTTAACAACCTCACCAACTGTTAAATTGTTTCCAATTGCAAAAATGTTTGTTGCTAGGGGTATTTTGATATATACTCTATTCCTTTTTTTGGTCTTCTCACAATAAAAGAAAGTAGAAGTATAAGAAAAATTTACCTCTAATTGTCTATTTTCAGAAAAGCAATAACACTATTAAGAAAAGATTTAATTTTAATTTTGACATTGTTTCTTTTTCCACTAGGATTTATTACATGTATTATAGATATGTTTATTTAAATTTATTTAAACATCTCCATCAGACCTAAATCTTGTTACTGGCCAACATTCTTCATACTTTGTTTATTTCTTTGCTGAAGACAGAGTTAGCTGTTGCAAAGAAGCTAGTACCGGCTCATTTGGGGTTCAGGTTTGTGCAATCATAAGGAAGCAGTGGTGGTACTGACAAGTAACTCACCCTGGTGATGATTGTTCTCTGGTAACATGCACAATTCAGTTCAGCAGGTGTTTAATCAACAGGTACACTCAAACCAGCACTCAGAAGTTATGGAAAACCAGTGAAGTACCAAGCAAGGCAGCTGGTGGCTTAGACTCCTAGAGAATGACTCAGCTCAATGGAGGAACTGTGCCTAGAAGCAGTATAGCTAGAAGGGTAGTTATGTTAGTTTGCTGTAGCTGCTATTGAGTATAACAAGGTACCACAAACTAGGTGATTTAAACAATATAATTTTTTTTGTTTTTAAATCTCATAGAAGGGTAGTTATGTTAGTTTGCTGTAGCTGCTATTGAGTATAACAAGGTACCACAAACTAGGTGATTTAAACAATATAATTTTTTTGTTTTTAAATCTCATAGTTCTGGAGTCTAGAAGTCCAGGAGGTTTAAATATTCTGGTGGCTTACTGGCACTGTTTGATATTCCTTGGCTCAGAGAAATGTAACGCTCTCTCTGCCTCCATCTTCTCATGGTGGTGGTGTTGTGTGTGTTCGTGTCCAAATTTCCCATTTTCACACTGGTCATATTGGGTCAGGTTTTACCCAATGACACTCATTTTAACTTTTTACTTCCTTTGTAAGGACCCTGTTGCCAAGATACATTCTAAGGTACTGGGGGTTAGGAAACCAACATATTTTCTTAGGGGGATAATGATCATGGAAAATATGAGAAGATTGGAAGGTGTTAATAGGGGGAGGGGGTGAATCTGGTAGACCTTGGAAGCCAGTAGAATTTGATTCACTGCTTTTTGACTCTTCTTGATGATGTTCCCTTGTTAGCAACATTAGGTGAGAACCTCTGTGATAATAATAGGCAACACCCATCAAGAGAGGTAAGCACTACCTAGGAGTCAAAACTGGCTTTTTTGAAATGTCTTCAGAAAACAGGGAAAGCTTTTCTGTGACAAGAGCTAGAAAATATGAGGAAGTTCCATGTTTACAGTCTACACTGGTGTTGGTTTAATATCAGCACCTGTGTTGTCATTGCCTATTTAAGTCACTTCTGTGAAGAAAGCATCTAGAAAGTTATATTTATATGTCATCCCTAGTTTGGGCCTAAATTATAGTTCTGGACTGGAAAAAAAAAGCATTTGAGTTATTAATGATAAATTAACTATTAACTAAACATGTTAATAGGCTGTCATCTTCTCTTTAAATTTGCTTCCAGCTTTTAAGAAATTATGTTTACACCATCCTGTTGTGTCCAGTTCTTTTTAATCTTAAACTCTGGCTTTTCTGCTTCAGTGATCTGGATAGTATGCTCCAAAAGCTTTGAAAAGTTGTTGACTTTTAAAATTGATTAATCCTGTGTCAAAATCACACAATATTGACTGTCTTATAAAATATACCAAATAGCAGCAATAGTCACTTAGAAGTTACATTAACGTTTAGTCAAATTTCACATTTGAAATTGTCTTGTAAGTGTTCTCAAAAAAAAAAGTTTCAGAAAAAATTAGAAAATTTTTAGAATACTTCTGAAATTCAGAAGTAGCCAGAAGAATTTAGTTTTTTTTTTTTTTCTTTTTGAAGGGAAAGGTAAAGTAATATAGTTAACCCTTGAATAATTTTGGGTTACGGACTATAATTCCTCAATAATCAAAAATTCAGGTCTTTTATCTAACATCCTTTTATCTCCACCTGCCCCCCGCCCCCATGCTGTGATCTGTATCCTTGGGTTTCAGATCAGGATTCAACCAAATGATATCCAAGATCAGTTGATGCTGAATGTGGAACCTGTGAATAGAATAGATGAATCCATCACTTCACACTGACTGTCCAAGGGATAACTGTATTTATAAAAGGAAGATGGGACAATAAGGCAGATAAAATTTATTTCATTCTTCACCAAAAAAATGCTGTTTAAAAAGACTACATGCAAAATTTCTGGTGAACTATCACTAAATATTCTGATATCCCTGCTAGTCCTCACAAAGTATATTACCACATGAATGGAGACATTCTACTGTCCAGGACCCTGAGGTGGTTTTAGTGGAGGGACATTGTGTATTTTGGTCTGTTCTGTTAAGCTGATACCCATGAAGGGTCATGTTCTATATTCATCAGAGAAACTGAAACTCTCTGGGCTCTCTGTTAGCAGTGCAGGCTTAAAATGAATGTTGCTTTGGTGCTTTGTCCCTTTGATGACTAATAAAACTACTGGTGATAGGTTTTAGGGTACAGTTACCAGAAGGAAGATATGGTACCTGGATTTACATAACCATTATTGAGTGACTTCATTTGTTGAATATAATAATAAATGCAATATACACACACACTCTGTAAGCAAAGAAAAACAGAGGTTAGAAGGTAAGATGACTAGCCAACTCTGAGGCGGTCCCTCACCCTCAGAATCCAACTTTTCTGAAACAAGATTCAGTGACATTTAGTATCAATTGCGGGCCCTCTCTAGTGGTGCAACGGGTTAAAGCACAGTATTTGAAGCTATCCCAGCCACTGTAGCATGAGTTTGATCCCCAGCCAGGGGTTGGCCCATAAGGCAGACCTCTCCTGACCTGCCCACTGCTCCCTTCAGCAGTATACTTCAGTTGATCTACTTGTTCTGTTCCCCCACTGTCTCTGGAGAATCCTCTCGCCTCCCACCACACCTCTGATCTGTACCCCAGTTCTGTATGTATAAATAAAGCTTTTAAAAAAAAGTATAAATTGCTAGCTAGTGATGCATTTTTGCATCAGTCATTGAGAAGAAAGATGAAATGTTCTTTAATAATTGTGTGATGTTAAAATAGGAATGTTGGTTATTTGTTTTCTTTCTAGCTTATATGACTTCTTGTAGATCTTAGGTATTAGGCCCTTGTTGGATGTATTATATGCAAATATTTTCTCCTATTTGGTTGGATGTCTTTGTTTTTAGTTTCTTTCACTGTTCTAGAGCTTTTTAGTTTGATGTAATACATTTGTTTATTTTTGGTTTGGTTTTGCTTTAAGTCCCCAAAGAAGCCTGGGTCATGAAGTGTGTTGTTTCCATATTGTATGATTTCAGGTCTTATGTATAAGGCTTCAACTCATTTTGAGTTAATTTTTATGTATGATGTGAGGTAGTGGTCTAGTGTCATTCTTTTACATGTGACTGTTCATTTTCTCATCACCATTTGTTGTGATGAGACTTGCCTTTCTCCATTGTATGTGCGTGACTTCTTTGTCGTAAATTAACTACTCATGTAAATGTGCATTTATTTATTGGCTCTCGGTTCACATCCATTTGTTGATGTGTTTATTTATAGTTCACTGCCATACTATTTTGACTACTGTAGCTTTGTGACATAATTTGAAGTTGGGATAGTGTGATGCCTTTGTTCCTTCTTTTTACCCCTAAGATTGTTTGGGATCATTTATGGCGCCATATGAACTCCCTCCTCCCCCATTTCATGAACAATTCCTTTATAACTTTTATAGACGTTGCATAGAATCTGTATATTGCTTTGCATAAGATTACCATTTTCCATTTCTTTGTGTTTTCTTCTGTTTAACAATGCCTTCAAGTTTTCATTGAACAAAAAAAGTGGCAGAAGAACTACATAGCCACTTCACAAGGAAGATATACAATGAGCAACAAACACTTGAAAAATACTTCATCATCACTTGCTAGCAGGGAAATGTAAATCAAAACCGCAGAGAGATACTACTTGACATCCATGAGAACAACCCATATCAAAAGTACAGAAACAATAAATCCTGGTGCAGATGTCAAAAAAAATGAACTTGCATACATGTTGGTAAAATTTAGTCTGGAAAACAATATGTAGGTTTCTCAAAATATCCCACACCTAAGTATTTAGCTGAGGAATGCAGAAACACCAATTCAAAAGGATATACACACTCCTGAGTTCACTGTAGCACAATTTGTAACAGCTATAAATATGAATGCAGCCTAAGTGCTCAGCAACAGATCACTGGATAAATATGTGGTATATTTACACACAATGGAATATTATTCAGCTATGAAAGAGGAGAAATCATGCCATTTGCTAAAATGGATGGAACTGGAAGGAGTTATGTTAAGCAAAATTAGTCAAAAGGAAAAAGACAAAATACTGGATTATCTCACTCATGTTGAATATAATTAAGGTAAAGAAAGAAACAGACAAAGCAAATGCCAAAACCTGACTCTAAAATTGAAACTACCATAGGAAGGAAAGGTTGGGAGCTGTAAGCAAAAGGAAGAAGGGCTCCAAAGCACTATGTTGGGGGTGCTTTGTTGATTGGTATAGTTACATATATCTGAATGGGTATGAACCTATTCCCCTAAATCATACACAATAACTGTAAACTGTTACCTCTGTCAAAAAAATAATGCAAAAAAACTATAGTGATTTAGGAATCAATCCAAAAATGTCAGAATTCTTTTATTTTGTTGTTATTTTCTGTTTTGGTTCAGCAGAGAAAATGTTTACTGAGGACTAGCTCTATGCCTCTGTTAATTTGAGCTCTGGACTTTGACGTTATGATTGCCCCAGAAAGACAAAACACAGCACAGCTTTTGCTCCTAAGCAGCTCAAATTTCAGGAAACCAGAAAGCTCGAGAGAAAAGCAATTGTCTTGTTATACCGTCTTTGATAATAAAGGCATCTACACAATGCTAAGGATAAAGGAACAGTGATGTCATCTTCAAATAGCTGAAACAGTAGGTGATCAAAGGAGCTTATCTTTGAAGGATATGTTGATTTAAGAATGTGTAAGATAGGAAGAGAGATGGAAGAGTACTTAGAAGATGTTTAACAAAGGCAAGGGAAACCATGATCATCTCCTGTATGGACAGAATCCAGAAAAACCTTTCCTCCTTTATTTACACATTTAAACAGGGAGGTTAAACATACACAAATTACAAGTTTTAGAAACTCTAGTAAAACTCAACTGACCTGTGTTGGTAAATTAAAAATTCCAACTTCAACAACGATAATACTGAAGTCTAGGCAAGAATCAGACCACCTGGAGGAGGTCCCAGAAATTCACTTGCCCCAGAAATTCCAATCCAGGAAGGTGGGTGTTTTAAATTTCCTCTTACAACAATTATACTTTCTTAGCCACACATAGGGTCTAGTGTTTGGTACAGTTCTATGACTTGATTTGAAATGCTCAGCAGTGAGTTTCCTGTGGAGAGTTGGAAGAATCTTCTCATTCCATGGTGGTACTGCTTGAAAGCCCTGGGTAATTGTGCGTGGAATCTGTTTGTATCAGTAAGCACATAAAAGCAAGTTAAAATTAGTATCATGGTAGTTTTGAGAGAAAGAAGTGGTAAAAACACCACCAGTGAGAAGATAGTAGAATATAGATCTATCCCATCACTACCTTGTGGTCAGCCTTAAAAAAGAAGTTGGTCTCAAATTTCTTGACCTCAGAACCCATACCATTCACATTAAAAAGAGTTTATGGACTTAAGCACTTTTGTGTTTTTATCAATATTTATTGTTTTAGAAATTAAAACAGAAATACTAACAATTTGTATTTAGTAATCTACTCTAAAATAAATTATATTAATAGAATAAACACTTTCATGAATAATGGCTATGTTTTTGAAATAAAAATAGAAGAATGACATGTACACTTTTTAAAAATTTCTTTATTTCCATTTATTGTGAATAATATAAGCCTTTAGAAAACTTTGTTACACAGGTCAGCAGAATACCTACCATGTTAATATTCCCTCTCCCCCAACCCCATGTTAATACACATGCACACCCACATTCTTACAAACTTGCCAGGTAGTTAATTCCTAAGCTTCTCAAAATATAGAATTTGAGGAAAATACTACAATATTTATTATTCAATTTGGAGCTGACGTTAAGTGTAAAAAATTGCACCTAAGTATTTGTTAAATAAGTAAATGTTAAATTTATTTGTGCGATGTACCTCAGTATATTAATTAAATCAAAAATTAGAATTAATCTTCTTTGCAGTCTGCCATTTAGAATATCAAATTATTTCTAAATAAACTAATATTTGGGAGCTAATATTTCCATTTCAGGAGATAATGGTTAGGACCATAAGCTCTAAGTTCAGAAATCATGTTTGAAATCCTAACAACAGTCCTTAGATCATAAGCAAATGAATTAACCCATAGAACTTCATTTTCCTTTTTGTACAATAAGAATATAACAATAAAGGTTCATAATCTTTTATGAACCATATCCAAAATTGAAACATTTCAGAAAATTGAAATTTTATTTATGACTCATTAAACAACAAAAGGTGACAAAAGCTCTTTTCATTTACCCTCTCTGTATGACTAGTTGTATGTTTTGCTATAGAAGTTTAATGTGTTTGATTCTGAAGTTCTGCCTTCAACTTTGTTTGGTCTGAATACATTTAACCATTGATTAACACATAGGTAGGGATATTGTTGTCTCCCAAAAATCTCTCTCCACTACATCAATTTGAAAATCCTCATATAACTTAGAATCAGCCAACCACCATCCCTGTTTGGTTGAATCTATGAATATAGAACTTACAGTTAGAAACTCACAGTTCAAACCTATGCTGTGCAAAAGCCAACTGTGTTGGAATGTTTCATAATAAATATGAATCCTAAACATCTTGATAAGATGGATAAGAGATTAAAAACTGATATCTCTATGCCCGAATTAAACTATATATTTACATATGTGTGTATAGTTATTATGTAGAATACTGATAAACACAAAGTACCATGTTGGGTTTGTTAAATAGATCAGGTAATATTTCCAAATGTGCTTAGAAATAAATAGAAGTAAAGCACTTCTTATTTTACTAAACTTTCTTCCATGTCAGTGGTAGGAAGGATTCTTATTTTTCCCTCTTGCTTTAGTTAATAGAAAAAATGGGAAGGTACTGGTTTCCTGCTTCATATCAGGGAAAACTGTACCTTTCTTAATACTAAAAAGGTTTGGAAATTGAAATTTTCAACATTAGTGGTTTTGTTATTTTTTTCTGTGATCCTAACACTGCTGAACCCTAGGAATTCATCAGTAGCAAGCCCAAGTCTTAATGTTTGCATCATCAATGGTCTAAAGGGAAAGAAGCAGTTGACTCAGGCATTGTACAGATATTCACCTTTACAAAAATTCAACCCAGTCATGGTGTCTAATTTGATCTCCAGATGAAATAAAGGACTTTCAATTACTTTGAGTTTCAGGCAAACAACAAATAACTCTTCTACAATATTATATCACAAATATTGCATGGGACACACTAAATACAGAATACTCATCCCAGCCAGCATTTGGGACAATCTGAGAATTTTAAAAAGTATTTATGTATTTCATGTTTATCTGAAATTCATTTGTAAGTGAACATTTTGTATTTTTCACTTCCTAAATCCTGCATCTGTGACTAATTGTGGGCTATTTTCAGCCATCTTGGAAAGTTCTGAGAAGAAAATAGTTGTTTCACTCAAATTGGACAATTCAATTTAAAAAAAATAATTTTTTTTTCATAGGTATAGGACGGGTTAAGGGAAACTAAGGGAGTTTTACACCCCTGGCTGGAAGAAATTCCTATCCCAAGGCAGTCTCATAGACCAAGAAGAGGGAAAGAAATAGCCCCCCTCTCATCTTCACCCTACCCTGCCCTGCAGTCTCTTGAGAGTGTCCTTCCCCAATTAGAAGTTAGCAGACAAGGGGACCAGAATCCCTCACCTGTCGCTACCATGTGGAAGCCAGTGGGTGGAGAATGAGTAGGTGGAAAAAGTGGGGAAGGAAGAAGGAGAAGGCAACAGTCTAAAATTTGAAGGTTAAAGGAAAAAAAGAAAATCCATACTACCACTGATTTCAATACAAAATTACTTTGGCTTCTATGAAATGCTGATTATTTTTTCCTCTTTGGGATGATTACAATTTCTTATGTCAACTAGATGAATAGAACTACAGCATATCACTCTCATCTTGTGCCTGAGTCCTGTTTCTTCCTGTTGACCCTAGAAATGAGCACCTCCTTATACTTCGCAGCCCTGGCGCCTCCCTGGGCTCAGGTGCTGGCTATCCCATGCTTATAGACTGGCCATCCCTCGGCCTGTCAAGTCAGGAGGCACCGTCCCAAATGAGTCCTGGACCTTTGGCACTGCTCTTCCTCAAATGGTTGTCTCTGTCCACACAAGACAAGGCTATGTTACTGGAACAAATCCTCTGACCAGAGAGGCTTTCATTTTGTTAAAGAAAATATTTTTTTAAGAGTGTGATACTAACTAGCTAACTGGGGAGCAGTGAAATAGCCAGGATATTCAAACCGCTGTGCCAGCCCCCAAAGTGGGAACTCCGCCAAGTCCCTTCACATAAATGCTGAGACCACCTGAAGAGTAACTCAAGCCCTTCAGGCATGTACAGCCTGCACACAAGGTACACCAGGGTGTAGATGAGAGTTCATTCATAAACACCTTTTATCTTTCAGTATTTAAAGTACATTTCAGACTATCTGACCCTGGGGTTCCATCTCGATTCCTGTCTGATCGCCATCCTTTCTCCTGTCCCCATTGCAGTTTCCCAGACAAGGCCTGCAGCAGACCCAGCAGCAGCAGCAGACAGCCGCCCTGGTGCGGCAACTCCAGAAGCAGCTTTCCAGTAAGTCCCCTGTCTGTCCCAGAACAAATGGTTCAGAATAAGCAAGCAAACACAACATTGGTGGCTCCCACAAACACACAGTGTCTTCTTCCTCAGTGCCATTTTCATCTTTGCTTTCATGCAGACTACTTTTGCTTTAGATCTGACTTGAAGCCTGCTTTTCCTGGAAAAGGTCCAATCTTCTTGAATTAGGTGATGATGTCTTTTGCTTCCATCAGAACTAAAAATGTTTCTTTCATTTGGGGAGCCCCTATAGAACTGCAAATGCCTTTTTTATAAATCTGGACAGTTCAGGAAACAGCTCCACTCACACCCTCAGCGATACAGATGATTGAGGCTGGGTGCTTCCCAAAATCTCTGGCCAGCATCATCCTTCCTATCTCTTGCTCATGGGACTGACTGTTATTACCACTGCACCATCTTCCCCTTCCTGAAAATGACTCAGAAAATTAGAACATACAATATCACAGACAGCCTAACAAGGTCATGCTTTTACTCCAGTAACCTTGCCTGTTACTCTCATGTCTCACCTTTTTTTTTTTTTTTTTTAAATAACATTCTGCCTCTCAGATTGCACTCCAAGGGCCCATTTTCTCACATCTCATCCCAGTGCTAGCAGCATCCCCAGGCTAATAGATCACCCCGGTGTTGGAGCTGGAGGGCAGGAAATTCTTTTAGAAATGAGAGCCACCCCCTTTGATGCAAGGAATATTGGCCTGGAAGTTAGGAGACTTAAAATCTGGTTCCAGCTCTACCACCATTTTATGAATTAAGTGGTGAGAGTGAGACTTCGGGTTTTTCCACTCTCAGTTTATGTGCTTCTGAGGAACAAACTAAAGGGCCAGTCCTCTAGGCAGCAATATGGGCCTGGTAGGATATTTTAAGGAAAAGGGTTAAATTATGGTTAGGGACAGGTTGGTTTTAATTTTTTTCACTGCAGTGATATCTGTTTATATTATTTATTTATTTATTTATTTACTTTTTGAGGTTACATTGGTTTACAACATTGTGTGTGATTCAGAGGTGCAGGGCACACCCTTCCGTCTCAGATACAAGTCACCTCACCATTTCCTCCTGTGTGTGGTCCATGTTGGTTTCCCTGCAAAGAGAATACCTTTCTTACACCATGTGTCTCAACCAGGACATAACCAATCTTTTTTTTTTTTTTTTCCCCCTTTAGAAGTATTTCCCTCTTATAGCTGCATTTAATTGTAGTGACATGATGTAAGTCAATCTTGTTTCCCCACTGCTATTTAATCGATGTGGCCTATTAACAAATGTGTGGTTAAAATTTCATTGTGTCTCATTAATCTCAAGTTTCATATACTTACATGACTTTAAAAGGATACAATTTTAAAGCAGAAATGATATGTTTATATTTTGGATTTTGTTCTACACTTTAGAAATATGTGCTGGTGACATTTATGGAGTAGCCCCTACTTGGGTATTTAGGGAGTATATTTACTTGTTTCCTTTTCCCCAGAATTCATGGAATTGCAACTTTTTTGTTTTTTATAGCCACCATTCATAGAGCACTTTCTTGGGTCTAGGCACTATGACACTTTGCATGTAGTAATTCACTTAATTTTTAAACCCTACCATCTATGAGGTACTATTCCTCTCATTTATGAGAGAACAACTAAAGAACAGGGACATGACTACTTTCCAGGGTTATTCAGGTGGCAGTAACAGACAAAACTGGGACTTGCAATCCAATTTGGGGCCAGCCTGGTAGTGCAACGGGTTGGAGTTTAGCACCCAGAAACTAGCCGCAGTAACTTCACAAGTTCTATCCCTGGCCCAGAGGTGACCCACATGATGCAGCAGACCTCTCCTGATCCCCCGCTGCTCCCCTCAACAATGTTCTTTGTCGATCTGCCTGTTCTGCTCCCCACTCTGACTCTACTGACTCCTCTCACTGCCCCTGCAACTCTAGCCTGTACCCCAGTTCTGTATGCATAAGTAAAAATAAATCTTTAAAAAAAAAAAAGAAAAGAAATCCAACTCAGAGCCCCTCTCTTAACCTCTTCCACTTTACTGCTGGTATAGCAGTTACACCAACCTCTCTTTGTTATATAACGATAACTAAGCTGTGCCACCCACTACACAGCTCCTGAAGACTTCTTTGCATACTAGCCCACATGAAAGGGGCCTTGGATTTGAAGTCCCACCCAAGTTGTACAGGAATAGCTGTTTCTAAAACTCTGTCTTTGATTGTACTTTCTGTTTTGTCTTTTTTTCTGTGTGTATGAGGGTGCATACATATGTGTGTAGGCCCACTCTGTGTTGACACAGTCACTTCTGTGCATGCCTACTCTCTGTTAAAGTAGAAGTAACAGGGGCCAATGCATTATCTCAACACTATCGCCATGACACTCGAGTTCTTTGCCCCGGCCAGGTAGCTGAGCCACATATGGTGCAGCAGACCTCTCCTGTCTTGGCCACTGCTCCCCTCTGCAGTGTATTTCAGTAGATCCTCCTATTCTGCTCCCACTCTTTCTCTGATGAACCCTTTCACTGCCCCCAGCCCACACTGTTTTTCTAAGCTTAATAAATCTTTAAGAAAAAAAAAATTGTAAAAAGTAGAACATTGGAATATAGTGTCATGTAGGTTTTTCTAGTGCATCATTGTAAGTCAGAATCCATACATAATAAATTGTATCTACCACCAAAAGTGCAGTACCATACAGTTGACCCTTTTGCCCAACTTACGCTCCCCTTCCCTTTTGGTAACTGCCAGTTTGGGCTTGTAATATAAAGTTTTTGTTTTATTCTTTTTTTGTTTCTTTAAATAGCATAAATGAGTAAAATCATACAAAGTTTGTCTTACTCTTTCTGACTTATTTTACTATGCATAATACTTTCTCAGTGCATTCATGTTGCAAATCATGCCAACATTCTTGAACTGTTCTCGCTCTGCATCTTATGGTTATTTGCAGAAAATTGTCCAACTTCAAGTTACTTTTTTCTTACACATTATAATTTCCATGTTAAAATAGAATCTCTGGCATGCTTTTAAAAATATTATAAGAACACTCAGTGTGTTGATAATATTTATAGTCCTTTTGTATTTAGTAGCGAGTCATTTCAGTTCAGAGAAGAGAAGTTGGACAGGCCCATTCCCCTCACGCCAAAGCCTGTGCTTTCCTGAGCCAGTACTGAGAGAGAACAGGCCCCTCTCAAGTATACTTGCCCCACGCAGTTCGTAGCCCCTCTGCAGAATGCCGGGATGCCCTCAGCTGAGGCACCCTACCTCTGGCTCGTGCTGTAATCCCAGCCTGGCAGTCTGTCCCTCTGTTCCTGAGGCTGGGGCTGAGAACAGTGACAAGAGGGTAATATCCATCGGTGGCATAATTTTACACCTGTAATTTTATATAAATTTATTTTTCTCACTAGGTAACCAGCCACAGCAAGGAGTGACTCCCTATGGGCACCCATCTCACTTCTGAATTTGGAGGAGAACAAGACGTGAAGTTTTGTGTTTGCACTGAAAAATAGAACATCAGATTTAATGCATCAATCATTTTTAAAAAAGTTCCTTAGTTATTTCATTTCTTTGAAGTTTTCCTATATTTTCCTGTACATTACATACAAAGGTTAAACTTTAAACAAAAAGCAGAGAAAGGGATGTAGTATGTTTTATTTGCATTTCACTTTCAAACAGGCTTTGAAATGTGCATCATTTCTACTTACTCCATGAAGAGTTTGATAGCAGATCTTTGAATTTGGTGCTTTTTTTCTTTGAGTCATAGAAAGAATTAATTATTGTGAAATTTAAAATATATATGTATTCATTAGTGATTTTGTTTTTCACATTCTCCCAGACCAAACTACTGATTTGAAAGTCAAGTCAGATCTTGACAGAAAAACGACCCATTTATTCTGTATTCACCTATGATGGTGAAATGGACATTTATTTGCATCGCTCTAATTTGAAATGTTTGTAATTTCATAAGCACTTTATAAACTTTGTTCTTATTTATGTAGGATTTCTCTTTGCTTTTGTTGTGGTCAAAAGGTGCTGAAGCAGATTGTTCCCTAGTACTTAAACTTCTTAGACCAAGAACTTAAACCAAGTTTTTGTGAGAGACATCTTAATATCTGAGAGCCTATTTGAAGTAGTTAGACATCGAATTTATTGTCAGTGGCGAGATCATTGACCAGAGTCTTTGTGAGGTTCAACCTGTAAATTATAAAGGCCCAGACCACAGTGGAAGTACTCCAATTATTTATTACCAGATTTTGGCAAGAATGACTGTCCAATTTCGGTTCTCCTGAACCTCATGCCAACTTGAGAAAAAAGGTCTCACAGGTAGCCTGAGATTCCAGTATGTGACCTCAACCTGGTTTCCAGAGAATCTGGCCGGCCCCAAAGTCCAGAAGGCTATGGTTTTCACAAAAGATGTATTTGCTGTTTATTTTGTATGGTAAGTATTTGCTATTTTCAATTATTAATGTTGGTGTCAGTCTTGGTTGTGTATTGCATATACTGTATTTATAAATTGGTGCAAAAAGCACAAGTAAATTATACATCAAATTTATTATAAAGAAATAGTAACTATTTTAACTTTGTTCAAGTATGTGGTAATTTGCTCCTATTAGAGTAAAAAATACAGTAAATTATTATCAGTTTGTGTAACTTAAGAGTATTCCATATGATATTTTTTTAGATTTAGATGCATAAAATTTTGAATGTGAAAATTGCAGGGCATTTTAAAACATAGGTGGGGGATATTCCCTTGTTCTGTGTTAATTCATTTCTTTTGCCATATGATATTACATGTAATGTAGTCAAGCATACTGTGAATAGATTTGTCAATAATGAGCAAACCATGTAGAACTACTTTTTTTAATGTAGCGAATTTAAATTTAGTAGTTCATTTCTTTTGCAAATCATTATATAAATGATTTATACCTTCCTAGGTGAGTTACTCATTGCAAAGTTTGACACATGCCAACAACCTCAAAAACATGTCCGCTTACTTTGCTGTGGCAGCGTCCATGTGAACTGCTTTGTACACTGTGAACCTATTTCACTCCAGCCTGCTCATTTCGTGTTTACTCTGGGCTGGAAAAGACTTTGCCAAAACATTAAAGACCATTCTTTTCACTAAATAACATATTCTATCTTCTTTCAGAAGATAAATCTTTACATTTCAGCTAGCTGGTTTTGTATATCAGGGTTGTTGTTTTTTCTTTCTTTCTTTCTAGAGCATTCTTAGAAGTTACAAAGTTATTTTTCTTCAAAGTAATATATCCATATAATGACTGCCTTGGCAAAACAACCGAAATGTGAATGTTGTGCCTAGTGAATGAGTCATGTTTTGTCTTGATTGTTGTCGTCTCTTTTCAACAATTATTGGTATTAAAATTGCCATTTTTCAGTTTGAACAACATTTATTAGCTCAATATTGCAAACAGCAGTAATACTGTTTCAACAATGAGTGTTGTAATTGCATAGCATTTATATGCACTTTATATCTTTCAGTTAGTGAAGTTAATTTATTAATCATTTTGCACATGTAATCTGTGGGATACACCCTTTTTGTTGTGTGTGTGTGTGTGTGTGTTCAAGGTGAGGAAGCTAAGTGATAGCAAGGCCATATAATTCAAAGATCTTATGAAAATTTGAGGGAAAACTTAGAACTGGTTTCCTCCTTTGCATTACAAAGAAAACAACTGGAATATTTAATCTAGTCATCACATTTCCTTCCACTTAATCCTCTATCCAAAGAGGTTTCCTTTTCAGCAGATGCATTACTTTGCATTACTAATTGCAGAGGAAAGCCCCATATTTTGACAGAAAGTAGTAATTTGCTAGAGTAGAAAAAGAGAAAATTATTTTAGGAAGAGATGGTGACCCTAAATTCCCTTAAAGAATTGAAATTGAAAAGAGTTGGACATTAAGAAACCCTAAGACACTCTACACTCATTCTTACATTTCTCGTTCATTTACTCCCCTTAGTCCAGAAATCGAAGGACGTGACTGTTAGCATGAGTGTACTTTCAGTTCTTGTGGCCAATTTGTGTACACAATTTGTGCAGCAATCATTAGGCCACTTCTTGGGTGGACCAGCTGAAAGTTGGTGATGAAAACACAATGAAATGAGCTCCCCCATCTATCTCAAGTAATTGGCAATACTAAAAGAACTTTCAGTTTTGTGTACTGTGATCACTGAGCAAGACCTATAGTATTTTCTTCTTTTCACTTATTAAGGCTTCTTCTGTATTTCATAAGTAACTGTCAGATATTTAAATAGATGCTGGAGAAATTGTACTAGAGCATCCCAGCCCTAGAATTAGAGAAGATGAATGATACAATGACCCCCAAATCATTTTAGGTTGAATTAACAAACAAACAAAAATAAACAAACAAACAAAAATAAATACCAAATCAATGAATTTAAAAACACAATGTTTTTGGTAGGGTTGATCAAATTTGAAGTACAGTGAAATCTCATTATATGTATTAAATCTACATCTTCCTGTCACTTAAAGGATTAGTATTTAATGAAATAAAATGCAATGGTTGCCCTTAAGAAAATTTTCCTCCATTAAACAGCTCCTAAACAGTGGTGGCTGAACTATAAAAGAGCTTTCATTGTATTAAAAAAAAAACTTTTTGATGCATCTATTTGGACAACGTTGTACTGAGCCCCCTTTTCACATTTTATCACATGCAGGTGTGACGTTGCTTCTTCTGTGTGGGAAAGTTAGCCTGCATTTACTTTTAAATGCAGTTATTAAAAGTTTTGCATTACCCCATCAATGAAAATTTTCAAGTGTGCACAGAGTAGTGAATCATAAACCAAACATTCCGTTTTTATTTCCTGTAGATTTTAGTAAAATATTCATAAACCAACCATATAATATTTATACATCAAGATGGCGAATTTACATTAAGACTGCACATTTAATCTCTTTCACCATCTCTGTTCTCAGTGCCATGCTTTTAACATTGATAGAAGTGTATACTAGGCAACTAGTAATGAAAGAAAAAAATCCATTCTTTAATGAATTCAGGTACATTAGCCATTTGTTATTTTGTGGTGGACAAAAATTCCTCAATGTTCATTGTAATTTGTTGGCAAAATAAAAGTGCCTTAAGTTAAAAGTTTGTTTTGAGATCCATTAAAGAAATCAGTATCAGTTCACAATGCATTTCTTTACAAAGTTTTTCTTGCATGTCCATTATAAATTTAATATTGTAAATGTATTCAATTCATTTACATGCCTATGGCTGCCTTTGATTAAACATTCTTCAAAAAAATAAACTCTGTCGAGATGTTGACTTTGCGCAAGCAGTTTTTTCTTTCATGTAATATTACTTGGATGTAAGCTGTTGTATAATCACTGCCAAGTAGATTTGCTGGCCATTTATAAATTTCAGAATCTGAGGTTCGAGGGTTCTGAATAACTAATGTAGCTTGTGGGTGAAGAGGCTCTATTTTGTGTGTCGTCCTCTTACTTACAAGCAGGGAATGGTCAGGTGTCTCCCATGTGATCTCTGGTTTGGGGACCCCCAAGGCCACTCAGTGCCCCTGAACAGCCGTTCCTGTCTTTGTAAAGATGTTCCCGGGTGAGTGATGGGTAATTCGGGGAAGGGAGGCGACAACCATTACTGGCACAGTAATCAGTGCACGGCCAACACTATTTTGAGCATGACAAATATAGTTACCTCTGTCATAAGCCGCTGCTGCTTTGATGACTAAAGTGCCGTTTTCATGCAATATGTATTTTCCATTAATTTGAGGCCTATCTATTGTATAACCACTGGGAACAGCCCATTTAATATTTGGCTTAGGACTTCCCTCTGTTACGCAATCCAATGAGAGAGATTCTCCACTGATGCAGTAAACTGTGCCTAGTGTATAAGTAAGAATAGCTGGCTTCTGGCCAACTTCTAATACAATTAATTTTTCAATATAGCCAACTTTATTTCTTGCTGCGCACCGATACTTTCCTGCATCATCGTGGCTTGTCTTATAAATGATAAAAGAACCACTGCTTGCTATGAAATAGTGAGAATTTTGCAGCCCACTGGGAAATCGTGTGCCATTTGGTAAAATCCAGATGATTTCAGGTGGTGGGTTTCCATCAACAGAGCAATTCAATGCTATAGTCTTTCCAAGCTCAGTGACTACTTTTTCATTAAATGGATTTCTGAATGTTGGTCTTCTAAGCATTTCTAGTACTTCTAACTGTACGACCAGTACACTCTCTCCTCCTTCATTCCGAGCCACACAGATAAAGTCAGCTGAATCTGAAAACCTCACATTCCTAA
This sequence comes from Condylura cristata, assembly GCF_000260355.1. Taxonomy (NCBI): domain Eukaryota; kingdom Metazoa; phylum Chordata; class Mammalia; order Eulipotyphla; family Talpidae; genus Condylura; species Condylura cristata. The sequence goes on from NW_004567104.1 coordinate 1,860,504, forward strand.
TTTCCAGAGTTCCATTTCTATGGACTGTGATTCTACTTCCATAGTAAGGGGCTGTGAGGAAAATGTTGTCAGGCATGATCCACATGATTTGAGAAGATGATGTCCCTTCAACTCTGCAGTCAAAATGTTTTTTGGAATGCCTCACAGCTGTGGCTTTGATAACAGTGTTGTTTGTATACAAACCATTGATTAGTGGAGGCTTGGAGACAACATCCAATTTGTGCATTTTGGTGTCATCCCCACTGGGATTCCTGGCTACACACACATACTCTCCTGAATCAACCAGTTTCACTTTGTTAATGGACAAAGACCCGTTGGAATGAAATGTGTACCTGTCCTTAGAAAATGAGATCATATCATGGGAAGGCAGCAACCAAAATATTTTTGGCTTGGGCTCCCCAGTGACCTCACAGTCAAGGAAAGCTGTGTCTCCAGCATGGATCCTCATGTTGGTTTTGTAACCCTGTCTGATTCGAGGGGCAGCTGTTATCACTTCCAGATGCACCTTCATCTCATCCTTCCCTAAAGTGTTCTGGGCAAAGCAGGTATAATCACCTTGCTGTGCTATCTCTACTTTATTGACATATAAGGTTCCATTATCAAAAATCGTATACCTTCTGGTTCTGTGGCCATTGTCATCAGATTGCATTTTCTTATTTATCATTGTTCCATCAGGCAAACTCCAAAATATCCTGGGTGCTGGCAAGCCAGAAGCTTTGCAATCAGCTTGAAAATCTTTCCCATGAAATACTTGCTTTATAGAATGTTGCTTGTGGTCAATTTTTGCAGGTTTCAGTCTGAAGCCAACATGCATCAGTGTTAGGTTATCTCCCATTTTGGTTCTTGCCACACACACGTAGTCACCACCATCTTTTTCTGTTATTGAGGCAATGAACAGAGATCCATTTGGGTGCACATGGATATGGCTGCCAATTCTAAGAAAAGAAGATACTGAATTGAGTGAAGAGACTGAATTGAGGAAGCTGGTGGGAGAATTGCCTATTAACATAAGATTAGCTTTATGGACAGTTTCTGAAATTGGTGCAATGAAATTAAAGTCAGTACTAAGCTATTTCCTAAAAGATGAAATTATCTAACTGTAGAGAGATAATTTAATCTAACATAGTATTTCCTCAATTAGTGAACTTCAAATGAATCTCCTTTTCATGGTGATCATTTCCAAAAAAAAAAAAAAATCATTTTAATGGTGAGAAAGAGTTAAAAATACTTATTTCCTATATACATAACTTCACTTTCTATATGAAATGGTTCTATGATTGATACATATTGATTTAAAAAAAAATTTAAGTTTACTTGCTCAGAAAAGATGGGAGATAACACGTCAGAGATATTAGTAACAAACCCAATAGTTACTTGATTAGAAAATAATTTCTACTTTGTTATAAAGAAAGAAAGTGCCAATATAAGATACTCAAAGCTTGCAATTTAGCGCCTTCCCTTTGCTTCAGGTGTTAAGTTGGTTGTCCCTGCTTTAGGTTGACCTGTATGGAACGTTTTCCTCTGGGAAGCGACAGTGTGCCTGCTATTATTACCACATTGGGCCACCAGATGGCAGACCGTTCCTGATGAAACTAAATTAGTATTTCAGAAGGACTAGTGGAAATCAATTTGGTGCTCACTGCTAACTGAAACAATTCAAATCTCTTTCTCAACAAACGTAGAGTAGTATTGTACATTATAAAAAGGCCAGATCCTTTTTTTTCAAGTGTGGAAAGAATGTCTGTGGCATGTAAGCCAAGGGAGAATCATAATGATGGATGTAGTACTTTATAAAAGGAGTTGAAATTGTCAGATGCTTTGCAATCATCTTCAAACTGTAAGCCAAGGGAGAATCATAATGATGGATGTAGTACTTTATAAAAGGAGTTGAAATTGTCAGATGTTTTGCAACCATCTTCAAACTGTTTCCCACTATACAGCTAAAAAAAATAATAATAATTTTTAGAGAAATTTAGTAACTTGCCTCTAGTCACAGAACTGCTTCCTGATGCTATACTGCACCCTGTTCTTACTACTCTATTGCTTTACTTAGACTTGGGTACACATTAAAAGCACTTACAGAGTACAAAATAATGCTGATGCCTGGATCCCATGTCCAGACTTAATGGAGTGAGAGTGCAGCACAGGCATCAGGATCCTTATTTTTCCAAATGAGTCTATGTGCCACAGAGCTGAAGCCCATTGCTGGAAATCTGGTTCTCAGCAGTTCCACACCACCTCTATCAGAAGCAGGTAAGGCTGAAGTTAAAGTGTGTATTTCCTGTTTTCACTTTTCAGAGACTCTGATTTAGTGGGCTGGCCAGGACCTGAGAACCTATTGTTTTACATAATTACTGGGTGACTTACAAATAATTCAGTTTGAGAACCAATCTCAAGTTTTAGTGTGCACAGAATTGCCTGTAGGACTTTTAAGAACACCTCTTGCTTGTTAAAACAATTCTGACTCAACAAGTTTTCAAAATATTAATATTCCCAGCGGGATTTTTGTAACTATTGGTGACTGCAACCCACCAACTATAAAAGATTGGCCTTTCCCCATCCAAAAATCTGATGCATCTGGTTGTTGTACTATATGAAAAGAGGCCAAACTAGAGATTTTTTTCATAAATTTGTATTTTTAAGAGAAAATTTATTTTAAAGAATAGAAGTTTTCCCTGAGTGAAAGAAATAGAATTCTTTATAAAGATCAATGCATAGGCAAGCATCTAAGCTTTATAAAGTCTTGCTTTATTGTCCATATGATTTGGCTGGGTATCATTTTGAAGCACAGATTCTGATTCATCAGTTCTGGGGTGGAGCTTGCTCTTATAAAATGCTCCCAGCTGTAAGTAGTAAGATGCCAAGAAGAGAAGGCATGGTTTTATGCTGATGAAAAAGGTCACATAAGTTATGTTGTAAGTTGAAAAGAGAAGTTCTAGTCTAGGACCTCTCACAAACATGCATCAAAGGCCTATGGGTAAATAGGCTTTCAGAATGTTGGGTTTGTCTTACTTTGGTCATCGATTTTGATAAGCATAGCTATGATGAAAGTTTTCTCATTTTTAGAATTGAAAATAAACATCTAAAAGAAAGAAGAGGTTAACAGTAAGAACTTTCTTTTGCAACAGAAATGCGTTTTTTCTTTGTTGTGACATACAGTAGAAGTAAGGCATCTAAAGGATATTCTTGCTTCCCTGAGTAGCTTAATTACAAAATAACCATTGAAGTGTTTGATGAACAAGAAAGCAGTGGGCCCTTAGCAGTATGTTTGATCTCCATTGTATCTTCTGCAGTGTGGAATGAGCATCTTTCTTGTGTTCTGCGATTCTCCAAATCAAAATATAAATGACCTACCTAATTGGTTTGCTATTGGAGGAATTGTTGGACTACCTGAACAAATGAATTCTGAGATGCTAATAACATTCTCCAAATTTACCTTCATATTAACTTTTTAAGACACTCAAACATTTTATCATACATCCTGATAAGATTTTGTTCTAGAAATCGTAATGCCCATTTTTGACCTTGTCTTTACAATCTAAAATGTGAAGTTTAGCTGTTATCCCCATCACATGCGCAATGCCTTCTGCACTCTTGTACTGGTTTCTGCCTGAGTAATGAAAATTATATTTAAAGCAACACAGAATAGTGAGCTATCTCTGGGTAAGTAAGAATCATTTCCACTCATGTGGAGTTTAAGTGCAATAATTTAAGAAGAGAGAAAGAGCATTCTATTTTAATGAATGTTTATAATTATTTGAAGGCAAAAATAAAGACATACTGATCAACTATAAAATATAAAAGCTGATAAAATGAAAATATCCAGTCCCATAAATAGGTATGCATATACATCATGTATAATTATATAAAATTAACTTTGCTCTTCATAACGCAGCATTTTTTCTTTAAAATTAATTTTAAGTTAATATTTAGTATTTAAATACTTAATGTTAAATACTAAATATTAAATAGTTAATATTTGATGGCTTGTTTGAAATTTAGAAATTAACATTTACTTTTTTTTTTTTAAAGATTTATTTATTTGTGCATACAGAACTGGGGTACAGGCCAGAGGCTCAGGGGCAGCAAGAGGCTTCACCAGAGACAGAGTGGGGAACAGAACAGGCAGATCGACGAAGTACACTGCTGAGGGGAGCAGCGGGCGGGTCAGGAGAGGTCTGCCACGCCATGTGGTCACCTCCGGGGCAGGCGGGAATCGAACTCATGCTGAAGCGGCTTTAGATTCTCAGTGCAGTGCTTTAACCCGCTGCACCACCAGGGAGAGCCAACATTTACTTTTTAATGAGTACAAGTTAAATTCTTTAGCTACATTCAATGCCAACATAAAATGGGCAATAAGAAATAATCTACTCTGGGCCATCCCTGGTGGCGCAATGGGTAAAAGTGCAGTGGAACTACTAGCCACAATCACTTCAGCACCAGTTCGATCCTGGCCAGGGAGCTAACCCACATAACACAGCAGACCTTTCCTGTCCCTCCTGCTGCTCCCCTCAGCAGTGTACTTTGTCAATATGCCTGTTCTGTCCCTGCTCTGTCTCTAGTGAATGCTCTCACTGCCCCTGAACCTCTGGCCTGTACCCAGTTCTGTATGCATAAATAAGTAAATTTTTTTTAAATATAACCTATTCTTCAATTTCTAAGGATGAGCATAGTTTGTATATACCCACATACATATATATTATGTATACAACTGTTATGTATCATTTTCCTTCCTGGGTTTTTTCTATTAATGGATAAATATAGTACTAGTAATGTTCATCTTCATCATTTTCTGTCATGGAAAATCATTGCATAATATCAACAAATGGCAAAAATTAATGAATCATAAACTATAATTATTATTTTTCAAAGACAGGATTTGATCAGTACAGAAAACCAGATATGACTGTCAAATGCCTGTAACAGTAGGTTGGAGAACGCGTAATGGATAGTAGATACAGGTGTCTGATGGCAGACACCCGAGTGATGGAGGTCCAGAATACATCTCATACTGTGAAGGGCTTAATGTTCTGACTTTCATAAATTGATACCAAAGCCAGTATTGAAGGACTGATGAACTTAAATGTAGATTATACAAAATTTTAAAATGCTCATAGGAGATTCTGAAGAGAAATAATGGAGTGCATCTCTATATAATCTTGCTTGTATTACAAAAATTCCACTCCTTGGATAGAGAGATTATGAATACCTTTATACAGTTACATTTTCAAACTCTCACAAGTATGGAAACATGAGATTTTTTATTCCATAAATAAACTCAAGTAGTCCTTCGAGCTAGGTATGTAAGAAACTTGCTTTTTATATTCCAATGATCTTAAAATGATTAAGTCCCTATGGTTGAGTTACTTTTATGAGCAGAGTTTATGCTTCTCTAAAACTGACTGCTATGAGCCTCCCTGTATTACTTTTTACATGTCAGAAGTTATGTAGCTGAACAGATAAAATGTCAATAAAAAGGTGCAGTTTACCTAAGACGCTGGTCAATGACAGCCTTGGATGGTAGTCTCCAGATTATTTTGGACTTGGGCTCCCCAATGGCTGAGCAGTTCAGTAGCAGTTTGTCCCCCAAATTCACCTCAATCCATTTCTGAGATGCAAATTCTATCCTGGGCATGGTTTCTCGCTCTTCTAGGGTAAGAGTCACCACCCTTCTCTCTGAACCAGTGGAGCTTGTAGCAATGCATTCGTAAGGGCCTCTGTCTGAAGAGTCTAATTTTTTTATATGCAGTGTCCCATTTGAAAATAAGAAAAGTTTGGAATGGATGAGTTGTAATGGTTTCACTTCGGTGCCATTGGGGAGGACCCAGTGAACACGGGGCTGAGGAGCTCCTTTGGCAGTACAGGGCAATTTCAAGCTCTCACCCCAGCTCCCTGCAATGAGTTGCCTCTTTTGCTCTAGAATAACAGGTGGGGCTGCAATGACCTGTATTTTAACCAGCACGGAGTCCTGACCAGCAGAGTTGCTGGCGGTGCATTTGTATAAGCCTCGGTCATAAATGCTGAGATTGTGGATGACCAATGTTCCTGCAGATGTCACCAGGGTGGCCCCCCTACTCCCCTGTGATGATTCTGAGACGACTGTTTGGTTTGCAAGAATCCAGGAAATCACAGGCTTTGGTCTCCCTTCTGCTCTACACTTCAATTCCACAGTGCTACCAGAATGAGCTGTGATTTGTTTGGTTTGGCTCTCAAGGATCCTGGGCGGATAGGAAACCACAGACAAGGTGACGTGAAGATGGTCTGTGCCAAACTGGTTGGATGCCGAGCACAAGTACTGTCCACGATCCTGAATGTTTACCCTTTGTATGGACAGCGTGCCATTGGGAAGCACCTGGAACCTGCTATTCTGTTTCTCGCTAGACAAAGCAAGTCCTGGCAAAAAAAGACAGAAGTTTATAACCATGGATAATCATTGTTTAGAAAGAAAAAAAGTTGTTTAAGTAGTAGTCTCGGGAGGAAAGCTTCTTTTTTCTTAAGCTATTGAAAACATTTAAAGTTAGGATACCTATCTTTAGTTGCTAAATTTATTCCTGGATTCTTTTATCTTTATAATTTTAATTTAAAAGCCAGGTGGCTCAATACAGTGACTAAATCCTACTCCTTTGGACCTGCTTTCAGAGCATTTCAAAAATGTTCTTAATTAACATGTTTCTTAAAACCTAATGAGTATTGCCATACAAATGTCAGGTGAAAGTAATAATAGTTTCTGTATCCTGGAGAAATGTGAGGCTGCACTTGATTTTCTGGATAGGTAATCCTGAACATAACACAATTTTTCTTATATTATAATTATAGAAAAGTAAGTATAAAGAAATAGTTTTAAATACCTGATGAGACTCTGGTCCAATGGATGGTGGGCAAGGGGTTTCCAGTGGCTTCACAAGGAAGGAAGGCATCTGAGCTGGCTGGAACAGTAAAACTTGCTACTTTTCCTCCAATGATTCTGGGTCTTTCAAATATGTCCCTAGACAAAGGGTCAAAGGAAAGTTCAGAATTTGTTATTTCTTGAATGGGTGTCTTATCAAAGCCACTTTTCTTTACAGTCTTCTGTCCATCCCAATTAGGACTATGAATGGCATCCTCTGGCAGGCCTGGAGTGGGCAACACATTCACTACTGGCTTTTGGCCTCTTTCAACTATTTCTGGGTAAGGCTTCTCCCCAAAGTAGTTTTCTGGCCAAGGAGAGGGAGTCAATTTAGAGTTTTGTGGTTTAACTTTTTTTAGAGCTGGTATTGGGGCAGAAGATAACAGACTGGAGTAGATAAAGTGGGAGCTTCCACTGGTGAATTTGGTGAACTTTGGCTGAGCTGTGGGAGATGTTACAACCTTTGCTACTAAGTGCTGTGGACCAGCATTGCGCCTTGCAGTTTCATGTGGCTTGATCGGTGCACTCATCATCCCGAAAGTGGGAACGACCTCATTGTCAGTGATTGTACTCTGATTACTCAAGGGCAGGGTGGTAAGCCCTCGAGCAGCACTGCTGTTCAAGGGTGACGGCACAGTTGAGGTTCTGATGAGTGTTGCCCTGGCTGGGGTACTCTGCCGTCGTCTGCTGGACAAAACTGTGTAAAAAGCAGTTGTTTTCTTCAAAGTCTGTGTATTCTTTTGAAGTAGTTCTGCAATTACATCAGTCGTACTAAGGCTTGCCATGCGAACACCAATTGTGCTTGAAATTCCTGTTGTGTTTTCTAAGGAAGAATGAGGAAAAGTAGAGACTTTGACTATGGTGGGAGTTGCAGCTCTAGTTAGAACAGGCGGTGTCGTGTTGGTGGATGTAGTGAAGCCAGAATTCTGGCCAGGAGAGTTGTTTGTGTCACTCCTGTCCTTCTGAGACTCCTTTTTTCTTTGTACTTTTTGTGCTCTGGGTCTGACTATTTGGAGTTTATCGGTAGTAACGGATTGATGGGCCATGGGAGTAGTCGTCAACATGACTGCTTGGATTGATGTGAAACCTGTACTTGATTCTTTGCTTGAGATAGTAGGAAGAGTAGGATAAATGAGTGGGAAGCGCAGTTGCATAATTTTCAGGAGTCTCAGTGGAAGGCGCACTTTGCTGGTATTGTGGTGAGTTATAGCTGGAACATGTGTCACACTTGTTAAGAGTGTTGTGAAATCAAAGGGTGGAACTTTATTTGTGGATAAAGAAGGACTTATGTTAGGAAGTGCTGTGGCTATGCTTTTTTGCAAACTAAACTTATGTTGATTCTTTCTCTTCTCTTTTTGTGTATGATTATTTACAAAGATTTGATGCCAGGGAATTTTCCTTCTTGGAAGTCTTGTCATGGCTATAGGAGTAGGCATAGATGTGTTGGTGATAGGACATGGAAGTGACGGTGTGATCACTGAATCTCTTTTAGTTTCACTTGTACTATACATGCTTGGGATACCAGTACCTGTTATATGAGTTTTTTCCAAAGATATGGATGTTGGGGCTTGAGATCTGATTGCACGAGTTGGAGTTGTTTGGGTATTTTCAGTACTGATATATTTTATTATGTGTGTTGTTTTATCACTAGCTGCATTTTGTTTGTTTTCAAGTAGCCATGATGGATTATGGACTGGACTTGTAGAGTCTACTGTTGGAACTCTGGCAATGTCAGCTTTAGAGATGGTGACAGGAGAAGAACTTGGAAAAGATACTGCTACTGCAGCAATGGTGATCCTTTCCCTGGGAGAACAGGCTGGGCATTCTCTATTGAGGCCCGTGGCTGACAAAGCAGTAGTGCTTTCTTCAGAAAAACCTCTGAATGTTGACCTTGCAAAGTCATAACTGTGCTGTCGAATAATTGGAGTTTTATATGGACTGATGATTCGCCCCCTGCCCCAAATTTTCTTCCATCTTCCAGAGCGTCCAGACAGAGGGATATTAGCTGTAGTGTTTCTAAGAATTTGTACATGAGAGTGAACAGCAATATATGGGTCCAGGGGTACCTCAGAGGGACTAAGCTTTTGAGTACTGTGAGAAGGGAAGTTGTTGCTCCGGGGTTTGCTGACCACAGCTGTCTGCTGATGATTTCCAGCATTTACTGACCCTGAGAATATATCCACTTGGGTATTAGTACTTAAGGACATTTTGATATTGACATCTTTTATCATAGGGGCCACTGATATTTGGGGAATACTTTGCAAATGCTCTCTTTTTCTCCCCATTAGGTCATTGTCCTGAAATTCAGTCACTTCAGAGAGTAATGGAAATAAAGTAGGTGGATTTAGTCTGATTGTGCTTGGGTTTACATCTTTTGGCATGGCTGCAGTTTTAATAGATAGTTTGAAATCTGCTAGTTTTTCAGGTGGAAGTAGTTGTGAGCTCACAATTGGGGAGACATCAGTGCCAGGAGTAATACTTGTCACAGGGCTAAGAGATATTTCTCTGGCATCAGCTGCCATTCTCCTGACCAGAACATTGGGCGCTTCAGTTGCCGGGGTTGTAAATTCTTCATCTGGAGGAAGCATGTCTGAAGAGTCTAGTTCCTTGACATGTATTTCCAGGCGTTGGGTGGCTGGTAAAAGTGGCCTTACTGTGGTATTTTCTTGCTTCTCTGGCATAGTACTCTTTTTAGTTTTCTCCAAAAGTGTTGCCCAGTGTTGTGGGTCATTTCTCCGTGTTGTGGAAGGAAAATGCCTTCTATACTCCTTAAAACGTCGGCTTGTTGCATCTCTGTGCTGCTGCTGTACTGGCTCCAAATTGTTATGCTTCTTACCTGTGCTTGCAACTTGTTTCTTAGCTATAGCCACGGTGGGCTCAAGCTCATCAAATCCAGATTCATCTGTTTCTCCATTGTACGCCACTGACCTTTGGCCATTTGTTTTGACTGAAACTTGGTTAATCAAGAAATCAACCCCAGATGGGTTAGCTGCTACACAACAATAATGACCCTGGTCTTTTTGCGTTATCCGTAATATTCTTAATGTGCCATTGTTAAGAATTTGCTTGTCTCTTGAGGAGTGACAGAGCACAATATTTCCTGGAAGAACCCAGCTAACAGAGGCATCTGGGTTACCAGTAGAATGACATGGAAGGTCCACTGTTTCACCAGTGAAAACTGTGTAATGAGCCCCATTTTCTTTATAGTTGGCTATGTAGGGCTCTACCACAGTTATCCGATAAGTGAGAATATCTGCTTCATCATTATTGGTGCTTATACAGTGATATACGCCTGTGTCAAACCTATTCACTCTCTGGAGTTTCAGTTTCCCAGATTTATCTATTAGGATTCTCCCATCCTTATTCACATAAGGAGCTCTCACTTTATTCCCATCAGCTAGAAGCCACTCCAAATGTGGGGCAGGGTCTCCTTGACCTGGGCAGTCAAGGTCAATGGTCCCACCAAGCCAAACAGTATGTTCCAACTTAGTATTATTATTCTTGGAAATCATGGTCCATTTATATTTCTCTGGCTTCATTTCAATACTTGGTAAAGTGATTTGAGCACCAGCAGAGTATCGTATCTGCAATGTACTAAGTGTGGTGGCAGCTCTGTTTAGCTGCAAGGAAATGTGGTCTTGCATTAGCCAAGAGGGCTCAGCTCTGAGAACAGCCTCTATATTTGTAAAGATGTCTTCAGGTTTAGAAGCCACCTGTTTATATTTGTAACAAAGTTGTGGTATTTCTGTGAGCAAGTGGCTCCTTTCTAGTATCAGTGGCGAGTCACTGTACAAAGCCAGAACTTGCCACACTGGCTGAATATCTCTGTCATCTACATTACACACCAGAAATGTTGAAAATGGTGTATGTAGCATGATGTAGTTATTTTCTTTGGTGAATGTAATGGATGATGTCTTTGAAGGCTTTTGGATACTGCAGACCAAAATAGCTTCATTTCCAGACTGGTCTGTCATAGTCAAAGTGAGCGAGCCCAAGGGTGCCCTGAAATCTTGGGGAAAGGGAGGCACAGAACCATTCTCTCCCAGAATATTCAGGTTCTTTACTTTTAAGGATGAGTCAATGGTTGGCCTAGTACACTGGAAAGCTTCAGCTGGGACCATAGCTAAGAGCTTGTCTTTAGAGATCTTGGGGTTCATGCAAAGTGGACATTGCTGAGAAGTGGAGGGACTTCTGTCTCTTTTGCACTTTATTATATCTAGGAAAAAGATAATTGAATTGTTGTCAAGAAGACCTCATTATGAATTAACATTTAAACATTTTGAACCAATTTTTGAACCAATTTGTAACTTCCGTGTTTCATAGAAATTACTTTTTATGTCTTATTTTTCCTTATTTTTGCCTTTAAATTAATTTCTAAAAATTATGTAGTTTCTGTGTGTTGCCAAAATATCATATTCATAGACACAAGGATTTTGTCTGTTTTGTTCACTGTTTTATTTGCCATGTCTAGAAAGTGCCTAAAGTATTAACTAAATGAATTGTTTCTTTATCTACATAAACACAATAACATTCCTTGCTTATCATTTTTATGTAAAGTTGTTAATTTCTTTTTTTTTTAAATATTTATTTATTTGTACATACAGGCCAGAGGCTCAGGGGTGGCGAGAGGCTTCACCAGAGACAGAGTGGGGAGCAGAACAGGCAGATCGATGAAGTACACTGCTGAGGGGAGCAGCAGGCGGGTCAGGAGAGGTCTGCCACGCCAGGTGGTCACCTCCGGGGCAGGCGGGAATCGAACTCATGCGGAAGTAGCCTCAGCCTCTCAGTGCTGTGCTTTAACCCGCTGCACCACTAGGGAGGGCCTAAAGTTGTTAATTTCTAATTTCTCATTTTAATGTTTTTTTTTTAAAGATTTATTTATTCATACAGAACTGGGGTACAGGCCAGGGATGCAGTGGGTGAGAGGATTTACCAGAGACAGTGGGGTACAGAACAAGCAGATCTAGGAAGTGCACTGCTGAGGGGAGCAGCGGGCGGGTCAGGAGAGGTCTGCCACACCATGTGGATCTCCTCCAGGGCAGGCGGGGATCGAACTCTTGAGGAAGTGGCGTAAGTTGCATTGTGCTGTGCTTTAGCCCACTGCGCCACCAGGGAGGGCCCCCTCATTTTAATGTTTTAAGAAATGCAAACATTCATTGTATTTCAAAGATAACCTATTTGATAAATTATCACTTATAAATCCTTACATGGCAAAGTGTTTTGGGCCTCCCTGGTGGGGCAACAGGTTAAAACACAGCACTATGAGGGTCTCCACAGCTACTGCAGCACCACTTCTATCCCCAGCCAGGGAGGTGACCCACATTGGGTGGCAGACCTCTCCTGTCCCACCTGCTGCTCCCCTCAGCGGTATATTTCAGTCAATCTGTTTGTTCTGCTTTCCACTCTGTCTCCGGTGAACCCTCTCACCCCCCACACCTCTAGTCTGTACACCAGTTCTTGTATGCATAAATAAATAAGACATTTTTAAAAAATAGCTTTCTGTTACACCAAAAAACATTGACCAAATAACAAGCTATCTTGTTCTGATCCAGCTTAAGAGCAATGCAAAGAGAAAAAGAAAAATAAAAGAGAGAGAGAGAGGCCATTCAAGGGATCAATGATACCTTAAGCTGATAGGTAAAAAGACAAATAAAATAGACAAACCTTTATTCAAACTCAAAATTGACACAAGCTATGCAACGTCCATCGTCTGACAGATTCCTGGTGGATAAGGATAAGCTCTGAAAAATCAGACTTTCCACTGCTAACTTATGTTATGACCTCCCTTTTTCGTATGATCATAATATCAAAATATTCTGAGCAACCATCAGTTTACAACTGGATTGTCTTAGCCACACAGGCAGCTGCCTGGTTCAGGCAAACCACATCAGGGTGAGAAATTCCTCTGTCTCCTGAGACAGAAGGCAAGCCCCGGGAGAGGTAAGACCCTAGGGCATAAAAACTCCTGGGAAGCTTCCTTGGTTTCTTTGAATAAAAAAATAAACTTCAGGCCCTCCCTGGTGGCGCAGCGGGTTAAAGCAC
>NW_004567104.1:1874148-1923249 GCF_000260355.1 Condylura cristata
CACCTCAAAAGTTGGAGCTAGTCTCCGACAGAGTTTCCTCTTTTTCTGCTGAGGGGAGCAGTGGGTGAGACAGGAGAGGTCTTCTGTATCATATGGGTTAGTTCCCTGGTCAGAATCAAACTCAGACCATTGTGGTGATTGCAGAGACTTAATCCCTATGCTACCAGGGAGGCCTGAGATTCTTTTATTACTTACAACCTTTTTGAGCTAAATGGCAATTAACAATTATGATAGTACCTCAGAGGAAGATGTAGTACACACAATATCCTTGAGTCATCTCTACCTTCAGGAATACCAAGAGTAAGTGCCCGAGAGAATGACCAGTTCTAGAATAGAACTGGGAAGTGAAATCAGTGTCTCAGCAGGAAGGAGAGCCAGAAACCACCAGAAAGAGAAGGAAAGACAGTCAGGCATGGTCAGCAGTAGAGAGATGTGGGTCTGCTAATTCTAGGTGGCTTATCCAGCCTCCATTTTAAGAGCTCACCCTATGAGACACCTTTCACATCAATTAAAAGCAGAAAGCTAGATCACCCTGGGAGGATATGCATCACAAAGTATGACCAGATATGCACAGGAGGCTGAGAACAAATGCATAAACTTACTCCTGACTTATATATATCATGAAGTATGATGGAGAATGCCCAAGGCGCCATTGACTGATATATAATGAAGGACTCTGGAAGGTGATCTGTGGAATGCCTTATTGATAAGATTGAAATTCTGACTGGGTAGTCAGGGGTGTTCTACATACCAGACTATCAGCAGATGCACAGTTCTACCTTTCCTTTCCCACAGCTTTTTCTAATTCTCCCTTTCTTTTTTACTTCCTCGCATGATTAATACTGTCTGATTAGCTTACCAGTATAAAGGCTAGGATCTTGCTCTTCAGCAGCATCCTGTATTAAGTAGCCTGCTCCATGATTCCCGTTTCTTTGTCAGTTTGTTGTTGCCCAATGCAACAGAGAAATTCACATGATCACCCCCAGCATGGTTTCCAGGCTCCCAGGAGTTTAAGTCACTCACCCATCCACCTCACTAGCCAGCACAAACTTCAGTCTGTACTTAATAGGAGACTACAAAAGGCTGAACTAGGAAGAAACAGAAAACCTGTACAGATCAGCCACAACTGAGGAAACTGAAACAGTAATCAAGTCTGCAAAGAATAAAAATCCAGCCTCAGATGGTTTCACTAGTGAGTTCTACCAAACTTTCAAAGGTGAGCTAATACTTACACCATTCAAAATCTTCCAACAAGATGGAGAAAGAGGGAAGCTTTCCAGTACATTTTATAAAGCCAACATCACTTTACAGCAAAATCTGACAGATGTCACAAAAAATTGGAATTCTAGGCCAATTTCTTCGATGAACTGAGATATAAATATCCTCACCAAAATCTTAGCAAGCTGAATCTAACAATGTATTAAAAGGATTGTACATTATAGCCAGCTGGGATTTATTCCTGGGCCACAATGATGGCTCACCATCCAAATATTAACCAATGTAATTCTTCCAATTAACAAAACTGAATATAAAAGTCATAGGACTCTATCAATAGATGCAGAGACAGCATTTATATGATTCAACATCCATTTATCATAAAACTTTCAAAAAGCTGGGCATAAATGTAACATATATCAATATACTAAAAGCAAAAACCTACAAGCAACATCATACTTATGGTGAAAAACTAAAAGCTTTCCTCTAAGGTTTGGGACAAGTCAAGGATATCCACTTTCACCACTACTATTCAACTCCTAATTTGAGGAGTCCTAGCTAGAGCAATTGGACGAGAAAGATATGAAAGTATTACAGATCAGGAAAGAAAAAATAAAGCTTTCATTATTTTCAGATGACCTGACAATATACATGGAAAATGCTGAGGTGTCAGTAAAGTGTCAGGGTACAAATTTAATCAGCAAAAATCAGTTGCATTTCTGTATGTAAACAATACATTTGAAGAGAAAATCCATAAAACCATTTCACTTGCAGTCACATTAAACATGGTAAAATATCTGGGAGTAAACATAAGAATGGAAGTGAAGAATCTATACAATGGCCATGATAAGATATTGTTAAAGGAAAGAGAAGATACAATAAAATGGAAATGTGAACCTTGAAAGTGGATTGAAAGAAAAAAAAAACTGGTAAAATAGCTATCCTACCCAAAGCATTATATAGATTCAAAGCAATCACTGTCATGTCTCCAATAACATTCTTCAAATAAATAAATAAAACAATATTGAAATTCATACAGCCTCTTAGGCTATGTCTTAGCATTCCTGAAAAAAAAATCAAGAGGAAGTATGATGGTATCACACTCTCAGACTTCAAACAGTAATACAAACTTATAGTAATTAAAACAGGATGATACTGGAACAAAACCAGACTCATGATTAATGGAATAGAATTAAGACCACAGAAATAAACCCACATATATATGGGCAGCTAATGAGAGTAGCCAAGAGTATACACTGGAATAAAGAGAGATTCTTCGATAGACGGTGCTGGGAAAACTGGACAGTCACACACAAAAGAATGAATCTAGATCCCCATCTCACACCTTACACAAAAATGGGTTTTTCAAATTGATTAAATGGGATATAAGTCTCAAAACTATAAATTACATTAAGGAAAAAATAAGTAAAACCTCCATGACATTTGCTTCAGAGATGCCTTTGTGTACTAATCTCCAGTGGCAAGAGAAGCAAATACAAACAAATAGAATTATTTCTATCCAAAAAACCTTCTATGTAATGAAATAAACTATCAGTAAAACAAAGACACTCTACTGAATGAAAAAAAATATTTGCACCGGGCCCTCCCTGGTACAGCGGGTTAAAACACAGCACTAGGAAGCTAAAGCTACTTCAGCATGAGTTCAATCCCTGCCCACCCCGAGGTGATCCACATGGTGTGGCAGACCTCTCCTGACCTGCCCACTGTTCCCCTCAGCAGAGTACTTCATTGATCTGCCTGTTCTGCTCCCCGTTCTGTCTCTGGTGAAGCCTCTCACTACCCCTGAGCACCAGGTCTGTACCCCAGTTCTGTATGAATAAATAAATAATTTTTTTAAAAAAATTTGCACCTAACACATTATACCAAGGGCTGATATTCAAAATATATAAACAACTCGTGCAAGTCAATGGAAAGGAAAACACCCCAAACAAAAAATGAGAAAAGATATATACTTGTCAAAAAATATATATATAATTGGCTGATAGGCACATGAAAAGAAATGCTCACCCTTATCAGAGAAATGCAAATCAAAACCGCAATGAGGTACTTTCTCATACCCATTGAGAATCATTCATGTTGAAAAAAAAAAGGGGGGGATAACAAGAGATGGTGAGGAGGTGGAAAAAATGGAATCCTTCTATACCTCTGTTCAATTAGAATAAAGAAAAAAGCAATATGTACCTGGCTTCTCCAGTATCCAGTCAGACAACCATCTTAAGTGGCAGTCACAGGTCCAGGGGTTCCCATGAAGATAGAGACTTTCCAGGTCAGGCATGTAGGAGACCATCTCTTGAGGGAGGGAGCTCAGGAAGTTATCAGACAAATAGAGATATTTAATGTAAGATGTCTTAAATATCTGGAAGTAGCGCAGAGAGACAAATGTATCTGGATGCAGTTTTGTGAGCTTATTTCCTTCCAAGTGTACCAGTCGGAGAAAGATGAGTCCATAAAAAGCCTCTGGATTTATAAATTCAATATCGTTGTGGTCCATGTACAACCGAGTCAAGCTTCTCAGGCCATAAAAAGTGTCTTTCTCAAGTTTTTGGACTTTGTTATAGCTCATTTTTAAGACCTAAATATAAAAAGAACACATTTATTTTGTCACATTTTGTTTGTAGATGGACATTTGAGGTGTTTTAAATTCTTAGACTATTATGAATAATTGATTTTGAATTGAAATTAAAATAATTTTTAGCATTTCAAAAGTGAGCTAGTATTCTCTAATTCCTTTTCTAGTTTCAATTCAAACATACTTTTCTCCCAAAAAAGAAAAGAAAGCTAACTACTAGCAAAAATAATGGTTTCTTATATTTCCTGATTTGGCCTAACCTGTCCTTTTTCTTTGAGAATGCTTTTCTGGAATTCCAATTTCCATAATAAAAACTGAAAAATTAAGTTGACAGCATTGAAGAGTTTTGCCCCAAATATTACATGAAAGTACAATCTTCAACTCAATATCCCTCAGATAGATAGATAGACAGATAATTTGACAAAAAGTATGTATTCCGGCCCTCCCTGGTGGTGCAGCGGGTTAAAGCACAGCACTGAGAAGCTAAAGCCACTTCCATATGAGTTCGATTCCCGCCTGCCCCGGAGGTGACCACATGGCATGGCAGACCTTTCCTGACCCGCCCACTGCTCCCCTCAGCAGTGTACTTTGTCAATCTGCCTGTTCTGCTCCCCGCTCTGTCTATGGTGAAGCCTCTCGCCGCCCCTGAACCTCTGGCCTGTACTCCAGTACTGTATGCACAAGTAAATAAATCTTTTTAAAAAAAAGTATGTATTCCTTCTAATCCTCTGAAGACATATATTCTAAATAAAATCCAATTAAGCTAAATCAAGAAAAGCCTAGACTCCTAGACTATATTCCATTGTTTTACACAGACCTGTTAGGGTGTCAAAATCTATGGATACTTTTCATTTATGAGGATATTACTCTTTATATCATAGCTACTTTGTGAGGTCCTTTGGAAGAAAATTTTCTGCACAATAGCTTTATTTATTAAAAAAATTAATAGATATTGTGAATTGTGAGTTAGTGTCTGGAAAGCTTAAAGTCTTACTTATAGAAAACATACAATCTTCACAGCTGCATTGCCTGTGGACTATTGTTCTTATCCCTGGCTTTCTTTTACCTTTTATTCTCTCACCTACTGGAGTCATAATTCTTACAATATTTGATGCATTCTTGGAAGTACCCAAAGCTTAAAAAAAAAAAAAATTGAACCAGGCAGGACATAAATACATAGCAAAGTAAAAGTTTAAAAAATACATTGATATATAAAAAATTAATTTATAAAATAGCAATTGTTCTTAGGAACCACATTTGATTCTTAGATGAAGATGACTAGAAGCAGCCTTTCAGGATTAAATTTTAAATGTTTAGTAGTCTCCAGGTCTTGACTTTTTTTTCTAGTAGTCTGAAATATGAGAATGTCTGTTTCAGAATATTCTTATTATGCTAATTTCTACATATTGTTGCATCTCTAAAGAAATCAGTTCACTGACATCCTCCACTTCCAATTTATAGACTACTAGGTTTTTGAGTTATATAAGAATGGATAGTTTTTGGAAATACCAGTCACCCATTAAACGTGCCTTGCCACCCTCTTGTCTTACCTGCAGGGCCTGTAAATCCGAGAAGGTCTTATCAGGGAGTGTGTGAATCCCATTGCTGTGTAGCAGTAGTAACTCTAATTTGTGTAGGCCAGAAAAGTCAGTCTCTGTCAGTCTAACCAAGTTGTTGTACCTAAACAAAATTGTTATTCTAAGCATTAGCTAAACTTTTCAACTAAAGTTCAAATGTCAAAATGCACACACACACACACACATCTCCCTCTAATCACCATGCTCAGTGTTTAAAAACTTATTGAAATTCATCAGATGCCCAGAGACCTTGCAGTCTTTTACTCATTCACATCCCCAGAATATTCTTTCTCATTTTCAAATATTTAAATATATGTTGTTTCTTCAGGTTGGAATATCTTTGACTCCAACTCTCTCTGAGAACACTATTACAACTCCTCCTCCCACTCTCATGTGATACTTCCCTCCACTCTCTTAGGTGGAATTCATCATTATAAAGTACTGCTTTTTTTCAGCAACATGGATGGAGCTGGAAGAGATCATGCTTAGTGAAATAAGCCAGAAAGAAAAAGAAAAATACCGGATGGTTTCACTCATAGCAGGGACATAAGGGAATCAGGAAAAAAATAAAGCAATTGTAATAAAGTAAAAATGAAAACAATGAACAACTATAAGTCAGATATATTTTATGCGGGTGAAGAGGGAAGGAAACATGATCAAAACTGGGGTGGGAAGACTGCACAGGTGAATCGGTGGTGGGAAGCCCGTTGGGATTACAACTGAGATGAAAAAATGCACAAAATGAAGAATGATGTAAAAATAAATAATAATAATAATGAAGTATTGGCTAAGGAGCCTGGGCTCTGAAGTCAAATGATTTGGCCATGCTTATCAACTCAGGGTGCTGGTTATGGTGCCACCCTGGGTAAACTCAAGACACTTTTTGTGCCTCAGTGTCTCCCATCTATTATTTATGAATATTAGGGCTGATTCTAAAAAGATTATGAGGATTAAGAAATAGAGCACATGTAGCATGGTTTTGCTCAAAGCTAGAATACTAAGAACACAATATTAAGTATTTTTATTGATTGTTCCTAAGGCACTTTGAATGCTCTACTACAGTTCATATTAAATTGTACTGACTGATATCTGCTTTTTCCCTTTAACTGTAGCTTCTAGAATGGTATTCTCATCACCATCCATTCTGTTTGGCACAATAATGGCGCTCACTAATGTAAAGTAAGTCAAACCACATGTGTGTTCACTTACACACAGCACTTTTCATGAACCTTTCAAATAAAATCACCTTTTAGTAGATTAAATTAATTTAAATGCTTATAAAAAAGTCAAAAGGCTTTAAAAAGGAATCTAATTGACTTTTCATACCTAGCTAGGGGTCACTTCCAGTTGCCCTGTCATCTTTGTGATATATCATCACCTTAACTTTTAAATGTTTTCCAGTAAAAAAGTAGCCAGCATGAAGCTTTTCTATAATCACAGGCCACCCAAACTATCAAGTGATTTGGTTTCTAGCACTATCTGCTAGTAAAAGTTTACCAGGAGAACTTCACTTATTGCCTCTCACAAATTTAAGATCTTCATGAACTCTTTTCAGACGAGAAATATTGTTAAAACGATGTGGCTAATCTTCCAAAGTCACAGTGTTTGGGTGACAGGTCACCAGCTGCTCAATCCCTTGAAAAGGAGATGAGAGTGCCACAAACCCTAAGTTGACACGCTCCACGTTCGGTGGGATGTGGGCTGGCATGGCGGTCAGGTAGCGGAAGGTGCAGTGAACCTCTGTAGGTACATAACAGGCACAGCGGGCAGGACAGGCCCTGCCCACAGGAGGGGACACCAGGCACATCAGAGAGTAGGAAACCAGTAAACAGGTGATTCTCGTGACATTCATCTCTATCCTGAAAAGAATCATACCTTTAAGTGAGAATGATTTCAGTAAAGTCCAAGTAGACTGCTCACAGCAGCTCTGATAATCTCAAGGCCTTCCCAGAGGGTCATAAATCATCCATTTCATTAACAACATCTACAGTAAAACTTATAAAATCCATAGAACTTTGTGATCACAACATACTGTTGTGAAAATTCCTTCATAACTTTATACTTCTTGATGACAACCAGCTAATCTTATAACTTAAGATTCATTTGAGAGAGAAAACAAAGACCAAAATGAAGATATGGTGATAATATACACAGGTTTAGTATATTATGTATATTAGTGATATTAATGTATCACTAATTAGTGTGTTATTAATGATAATATCCACAGGCTTAGTTTCCTATTTGTACATTAGTTCTATTAGGCTAAATGCATCACAGAAAATTTGGAAACATTGCACTCTTGCCTGCCAAATAATGACCATAAGCAACAGTAACTTACTGATGGAAGGGGCTGGAACCTTATACCTGCATTGCAGTGGCTCATGCTTACCGGTCCTAGGCAGGATGCTGTCTGCTTTTGCTCCTAGAATATTACTCTTCTGCTTTTCTTGGTCCCTGCCCTTCTTCACTTCTGCCATGGGGGTGGGGGGAAGCAAAATCAGGGGAAAAATATGCTCAGCTTGTTGGAAAAATTGTTTCTGTTACCCACATGTGAGGCAAGTCCAAGGAATCAAACCCAGTTTTCTCAGAACATAAAAGTCTTGCATAATAAAATTTATTTCATAATAGAAATGACCTTCAGAATTTATAAATCCAGGTTTTCCTTGGAATAGAATGGTTTCTTCTGGACTTAATAGCAACTGTGCTTCAGCCATAAACTACACTAGAAATAACACAAATACTGAATTTCTTATACTGTAATATAGACAAAAAGTTAATAGAATTATTATTAGGATTTAGTCTAGATTAAAATTTAATAAAGAATCACACAACCACTTCTGACATTGTAACTATCTGGTAACAGCAATTTAAAATAAAATTTGTATGGATTGGAGACAGCATTTCAACTTTTCTACCATTAGACAAGCAAAGAAAGGAAGAGCGGTATGAAAGTAAATCTCTCGCTCAGTTAGGAAATAGAAGTTCTGGATCTGCCACATGAGTCATTCAAGGGAGAATCAAAAGTCTACAAGACCAACCATACCGATAGTGGATTCCCACAAAGTGAAACTTCAAAATGTATATAAAGAAATAGAATGAACAATACCTGAGCTCCTCGCTCCTGGCCCTGAATCTTCTTCTGACATAGGCAGACTGAAAATGGAAAAGGTACGAAACCTGAAGAGGAAATGTTCTCTGCTTCCAAAGTGAGCAATGGCTTAGTTTTTGTTTAATTTGGGTTGCAGCTCAGGAATAATAATCTGGAGAGAGACCTGGAGGCTCTCTGGCAGTTTCAGGTTACTATAACTGGTGCCCAAATCTAGACCTAAGTGCTCGTTCATTGTAGCTGTTGTTTGTTAATAGAGAAATCAAAGGCAAAGTACAAATTTTGATCTCCTTTCTACAAAACGGAGTGCTTTAATTCTCCTCGAACTTGTCATTTAAATGTAACTATTAATGTCACTCCATTTTACCCCCAAGTCCCAGGACTTTCTCCTCCATTTGTCTTTTTTAGACAAAACTATCATAGGTGCCTGCTCTGATGGTCTCTATCAGTGCTGATTAATCTTTCCTCAGAAGGTCTCCCACCTGCAGTAGCTACAGAGGAGGTAAACGCTGGCATTTGCTTTAGCTCACCCCGCACTCTCCTGCCGGGACGGCAAACCCTTTCCTGTCCAGGGAGCCCCGGACCCCACCGTACAAAACCAGCCCCCCACCCGGGACTGGCGCGTTTCCACGCCAAACCGCTCCTCGTGGGCGCAGGTAAGCCCCTTTCCAAGGACAGGCTGAACCAAGCCTCACCTCAGCCCAGCTGACTAGCGGGCTCGTGCTGCAGTCGGTGTCCGAGTTCTGCTGCTCCCCACCCGGGGCCCCATCGCTGGGCCCGCTGGAGCCCTGGGAGGGAAGGAGGAGCGGGTGGGTGGTGACGTTAACTTTGTGTTCTCCGCGGGGCCCAGCGCGAGGGAGAGCCTTCTTCTGTGATTTCTATTTCCTGGGATTTCTCCAGACAAGTCCAGCAGGATGAGCATTTCGTACTAGTTTCAGAGTGGGCACGTTTAAATCCGTTTTGGCCTTCACTTGACACGATGGCCTTTTTGGTTTAGGACTTGCTTTAGTCACCAGGGACTGTCTTGGGTTCAGTGGCTCCCTAAAATTCTATTTGAAGGTCAGGAGGTACCGATGATAACCTGTGATACCTATGATACCTACAGTTTCAAATTTCTTTCTGGCCCAGTTGGAGAAACCACTCTCCTGAAAGGGATAACAATAGTGCTATTGTTTTTTGTTTGTTTGTTTTTGTTTTTGTTTTGGTGGGGGGTATGCATTCTGCACCCTTCTTCATCTCCCAACCCAAGTTCATGAAGAAAATCTCCAGAATCTCCCCTACAGTACAGTAATTCAGAAACATTGAATTAATATAGCTAAAATGACCCTCTCCACTCCCTTAGTTACACTGTCTTTAAGTCTTTGATGGGAATTTGAAGTGAATGATTTGGGGCAGAAGTTCTCAGGAAGTTCTCAGGAAGCATCACTCTGGCCTTGCTAAAAATGCAAAAGCATTCCAGACTCACAGAAACAGAAATTGCAGGACTGGGACTAGTGGCACAGGGGTAGGGGTGGGTCTGTTTGTTAACTTGCTTTCCAAATGATTCCCATGCAGCAAAATCTGAGAACTGCTGCTTTAGGAAAATAAATGGATATAGTGGTGATAGTTAATAATTATTGAGGGCTTACTCTGTGACACTATTAGAAGCATTTTTTAAACCTCACATTGTAACAGGGTGGTCCCTAGGAAAAGGGGAAGTTCCAGGTTCCCTGCCCCACCCAGAAGGAGGGTGGAGCTGAGCAGAGAAAAAGGAGAGAAGGAATGAGAGAGAGAAGAAGAAAAGAAGGAAATGAAGCAGGGAGAAGGAGGAGACCTGAGGAAGCCACATGGAGCAGCAAGCATGTGAGGAAGAAACAGGGTTTTTTTCCTGACCGTGGACTGGTTAAGGCAGATGTGGGTGAGATACCTGTAGGGAGGTGACTATGGCAGTGTTTACATTGATAACCTGTTATAGGACACCAAATCTGTTCCAGAACAGGGGGAATGAGGCACACCCCTGAAGCCCCAAAACCTGCCTGCTCTAAGTGGGTTCTGCCATCCGCCGCAACAAGACAAAACATATAAAACTTTAGTGAAAAGGGACTTTAATACAGTGAATATACAATACGGAACACAAATACAACTTCTAAATCAAACACCTGAAGTTACCCATCTGGTCCAAAGCAAGGCTGAAGGCCCACCACAAGACTAAAGCACCGTCTGGCCAGGACCCATGGAAAGGGTCAGAAATGGCCAAACAAATCTGGGAGGAAAAGAGCAAAATCAAAATCAATATAAACACTGCCATAGTCACCTCCCTACAGGTCTCTCACCACATCTGTCTTAACCAGTCCAGGGTCAAGAAACAAGCCCTGTTTCTTCCTCACATGCTTGCTGCTCCATGTGGCTTCCTCAGGTCTCTTCCTTCTCCCTGCTTCATTTCCTTCTTCTCTTCTTCTCTCTTCTCATTCCTACCCTCCTTTTTCTCTGCTCAGCTCCACCCTCCTTCTGGGTGAGGCAGGGAACCTGGAATTTCCCCTTTTCCTAGGGACCAACCTGTTACATCACTAAAAATATATATTTTAAATATATTCATGTCACTTCTATTTTACATAAGAAGTGCATAAAAGTTAAGTGATTCGGCCCTCCCTGGTGGCGCAGCGGGTTAAAGCACAGCACTGAGAATCTAAAGCCACTTCCGCATGAGTTCGATTCCCGCCTGCCTCGGAGGTGACCACATGGCGCGGCAGACCTCTCCTGACCCGCCTGCTGCTCCCCTCAGCAGTGTACTTCGTCGATCTGCCTGTTCTGCTCCCCACTCTGTCTCTGGTGAAGCCTCTCACCCTCCGCATCTCTAGCCTGTACCCCAGTTCTGTATGAATAAATAAGTAAATCTTTAAAAAAAAAAAAAGTTAAGTGATTCACTACAGTCATAGCTGATTATTAGTGAGAAACCAAAGTTGATTCAAATCCGGGCAGTCTGGCACTTCAGCATGAATATTAAACCACAGAGCTATGGCAGACACTGGAATGTCCCATAGCCAGTGGCTAAGCATTCAAGTGACTTATAGTAAATTGGTTGCCAAGGTGAAATTATAGAAATAGTGGCCCAGTGACAGATAAAACACTAGAAGTGCATGTTATACCAACACGGTCATTAGTTCTGCACAGCTGACCTAGTTATTTAAATTAAAAATTCTCACGCGACGTTCAGTCTTTGATTCTTGCTTTGGAAATATGGTATATATGCTGGTTCTTGTTATCCTTCACCTTTTTCCTAAAACTCCTTGACAACCAACCTCATGGATTTGTATTCTTTAGTTGATTTCTAATCAGCCGCTGGACTCAGGCCCTCTTCCTCCCCTCCCACTGAGATCAGCCACAGAAAGATGACCCATGTGTTATACTCCTGATTTTCCCAGGTGGTTACCTGGGATCATTGTGTTGTTGTCATTATCAAATGTTTTCTTGCTTTATTTTACTTTATTTTATTTTACTATATGAGAGACCTTTCTACCATTGTTTTATGTGAGAGTTCTCTAAATATTTTCTACCCTTTATTTAATCTGCCAAACTTTTAGAAACTTGAAGGGCATGTTGAAGCTAATTCTAGTTTAACTTGTCATATTGAATAATTATTAGTACAGTAATGCCACTACGTTTAGTGAATGCATGTGCCAAAAGCTTTAAATGTGTTGCTTAATTCTCAGAAATATCTTTATGAGGTAAGTGCTAAAATTATACCTAATTTTCAGGTAAGACTGCTGAGGATAAAGAACACTAAGTAGTTCAGAATTAAAATGCACTGAATTAATTTTAAACTGTTAGGTCTCTGGTCCTTATGTTCTACATTTCTCTCCCTCTTCTGCTTCTGTTCACAATTAATCTACTGTAAAATTTGCAGGGTGCACAGCACATCAGGGATTAAAATACTACCAGATTCCTTTCTAACCATTCTTAATAATGCAATTTGTTTCTGTATTTTTTAATTTACAAATTACTTTTCCATATGAATATGTCCTCATTTAACGTTTTTAAGAAATGTGTGAAATTCACTTATAATACCAGTTTTATAGAGGAGGCATGGGAAGTTAAGGAAGTTAAGTATTTGCCAAGGTCTCACTAGTTGGCATTGAAATTTGGAGTCAATCTGAAATAGACCATAGTCATTCAGCCTGGTTTGCCAGTTTTATTACTCTCACTATCACTCACCTAATATTTTTCTTTAAATTTATTTTTTTCCTAGAAAATATGACCATAAATATATATCTTCTTTACTCTTTACATCATTCCTGGAGATTTACATCTTCCCACATTTCTTTTATTTGTTTGTTTGTTTGTTTGTTTTCTTATGACATTGTTAATTTTGGGGCAATACTTGATTTCTCCCCTGAGGTATAGTCCCGATAATTTGCCCACCACCATAGAACCTGTGCTCCATCTCCATAGTTCCTTGTGCTTTTCCTCCCCTGCTTCGAGTCCTTCCCTGCTGTGTGCCTCCAATCTATGATCAGCTTGCAAATTTTGTTTTTTTCCTGACCCTTTGTTTGGTTTCTCTATATTCCACATATAAGTGAAGCCATCTGATAGTTATCTTTTTTCTACCAACTATATCCATGTTGCCACAAAGGTGTGAGTTTATCTTTAGCACTCTTCAGTACCAAATCTTCTTTATCCATTAATCAGTTTGGGGCAGTTAGGTGGCTTCCATATATCGGCTGTTGTAAATAGTGCTGCAGTAAACATGGGGTGCAGGTTTCCTTTCAAATTAGTGGTTTCCTGTTGAGTAGATTCCTTTGAATGGAATCACTGGATCAAATAGTATTTCCATTTGTACTTTTTGAGGAATCTCCACTCAGGGAGATGGACCAGTTTACATTACCACCAGCAGTGTAAGAGAGGTCCCTTTTCACCATATCCTTGCCAGCATTTGTTGTTTCTAGTTTTGTTTTGTTTTTAATATGGGCTATTCTGCTCCCCGCATTTCGATATCATTGATATTGCTTGTTATCCTCCTTATCCTTAACACATCAACCTCACTAATTCTTTCAATTTCACCTCTCAAGTTAAAGCATTTTATGCACAAGCAAACTATGTACAGGCATTTACACCATATATCACTAACAATTCATGGAGTTTAAAATTTACTCATGCACATGTCAAGAATGTAAGTAGGTCCAAATTGTACATATCTTTTATTTCTAAAAAAGATTTATTCATTCATACAGAACTGGGATATAGAGGCAGTGAGAGATTCACCGGAGACAGGGTGGGGGGCCAGAACAGTAAGATGAAGGAAGTACACTGCTGAGGGGAGCACCTCTGGGGCCGGGGATCGAACTCACGCTGAAGCAGCTACAGCCAGCTTGCAGTGCTGCGTCCTAATCTGTTGCGCCACTAGGGAGGGCACATACATATCTTTTAGTCATGACTAGAACCCAGGCCCACAAACTATATATTAATTAATTAGCCAAACAATTTATTCACTTGGTGATTCCAATAGCGAAGTAGACCTAAAGTCCTGGTTACTCCTTTTAGAAAGTTAGAGTATAGTGGGACAAGTGACATGTGTGATGAAGATAGAAGGGTAAAAGAAATCAGTCAGCAGTAGACCTGCCTCCATTCAGTTGTAACTCAACAGACCAAATTCAAACTGTAGTTCCCTCATTTGCCTTTATATATCAATGAACAATTAGTATTCCAATGCCCTGTTATTTAGCCACTCAGAAAACCATGAATGGTGTAATTTTGGAAGATTCTGAAATAATTTGAAGTCAAAGGGAAGCAGGAGCCCTGCAGCTCCTGCTGCTGCTGCTGCAGTGGGGTATGACTGGGTTTGAGAGCTGAAGTTGTTGCAGCAGAAATTGCCTGTAGAAGCTCAGCACAGGTGGTATCTGGATAGCAGGGCTGGTATTTTAATCAACTTTGAATAGAACATCAGAATTATAAACAGACTGATCTGTTTCAGGCTCTCAGCGAACCCATTAATACTATGCTGGGTCTTAAGGGTTTTGAGACTATTCACCCCACCAATAAAACAAATGGAATTGTAAATGGACCAAGCAGGCACTCTGGAAGGGATACAAGCTGAAGGTCAAGAGGGCAGGGATTGTGAGGCTCACAAGACCTTCTTCTCAGAGAGATTCATTGGGACACAGACCTTTGGAGATTTTTGCATCTGATTGCCACTTCTAGCTGCAACTTGAATGCTGCTTCTGCATCTGTCCTTGCACTGATATGGCTTGTAAAATGCACTGTTGACTGTTGGAGACCAGCTCCAACTTTTGAGGTGTCTGGAGGCAACACAGGCAGGACCCTAAGATGGGAAGGCGTCGGGCGTGTGGAGATTCCAAGAGAGGAGAGGGGAGCAGACGCGAGGAAGACACAGGAGTCATGCAAGTCTTCCTGCCCATCTTTTTGCAGGTCTTTATTTATACTGTTTAGCAAGATTTAGTTACGATAATGCATCAGATAAGTTAATAAGAAATCGGCATAAAAGTTTTAAAGGAAGAAGGCAACAATGCATCCTCTTCCAGCAACTTTATGGGACACTATACTATACATCTTTGTGATAACTTTCATGTATACGGATGTTTAACTATGACCTTAAAGGACCAGGGTCTGGGAAAGGATGAGCTGTTAGCAAAGGATTTAGGAGTCCTAGGGAAGGAATAAATTGTGTTAGCAGAGTCGTCAGTGATAGTATAAAGAAAAGCTAATGGCTAACTTAAGGTTAGCAGAGAGTAGCTAGTGTTTGTTTTAGGAAGAGGTTAAATAAGACTAGCAGAGAGT
Source organism: Condylura cristata (assembly GCF_000260355.1). Classification (NCBI taxonomy): domain Eukaryota; kingdom Metazoa; phylum Chordata; class Mammalia; order Eulipotyphla; family Talpidae; genus Condylura; species Condylura cristata. The sequence continues at coordinate 1,889,408 of NW_004567104.1, forward strand.
AGTTAGTGATTGTTTTAGGAAAAGAGTAAATTAAGAAGAATTCACGTAGTTATGCATTAAGCAAAACCTGTGTTGATAGTGTTAGGAAATTGTCCATGGGTCCTTATGCCCTGGGAGTTATCTAAGAAACTCTTTTTGTCAAAAGACCAAAGAAGCTTTCCAGGAGTCTTAATGCTCCTTGGTCTTATCTCTCCAAGAGCTTGCCTTTTGTCTTCAGTCAAAGGAATTTCCTGCCCAGGAGCAGCTCAACTTGAACTTTGCCCAGGCCAGGTAGCCAATTTAGAGCTAAGGCAATCCAGTTACAAACTGATGTTGCTACAATATTTTTTGATATTATGATTACACAAAAAAGGGAGGTCATAACATAAGTTAGCAGTGGAAATTCTGATTTTTCAGAGCTTTACCCGAGCTACCCGGAATCTGTCAGATGATAGCTGTTGCATAGCTTGTGTCAGTTGACCTTGCTGGTGTCTCTCCAAGGGCTGTGTGCTATTGGCTCATGCCAACAGCTCTCAAATTAAATGTAGCCTTTTTCTCTGGCATGGTTGCATGGGAAAATCATATTTTCTCTGCTGGTGTAGATACAAGTTTGAAACCCATGTTAATACACATCTGAGAGAAGACCAAGGCAGAATTAGCACCATAATTGGGCCCTCCCTAGTGGCTCAAGGGTTTGAAACGCAGCCTGTGGAGCTTGGCTGCTTCATTTTGAGTTTGGGTCCAAGTCCTGGATCTGGCCCACATGGCCAAACAGATTTCTCTCTCACCTGCTGCTCCTCTCAGCAGTGTACTTCATCAATCTGCCTGCTCTGCTCCCCACTCTCTCTCTGGTGAATCCTCTCACCACCCCTGCACTTTTGTCCTGTACCCCAGTCTTATGTACATAAATAAATACATCATTAAAAAAAAACAATAAAAGAATTAGCACCGTAATGACCAATAAGCTATAGTTGTCAAGTATTTAGAAATAGATGTTTTGGAGAGTAGCTGTGCTGGATTTAATGTCATACTCTGGTCACTATAAATGCAATATACAGCTTTTGCAACAAATAGTGTATCAAGTTTCCTCACTGGCAAGCATTTGAGCAATCAGTGATTTCTTAAACATACATAGGAGACACAAATAAGAAATCTGGAAATGTTTCCAGTTTTTCTGAGATGAAGTCTCAGAGGTTGTCCAAAAGTGAATGTCCTATGTGTGAAGAGGTGATAAGAAAAAAGATAAGTAGAATTTCAAAAGTGTTTTCTAAGAGCAAGCAGAGTAGACTAGAACTTTAAGCAGAGAGGAAGGATTCCAGAACATGATAATCAATTTTACTCACTACACTAGAAGTTGGCTGTAGATGAGAACAACTTTGATGTGGTTTCTGAGGTCAGCCACTGGGAAGAGTAATAAAGAAATCCAAAGCCCTAAGTTTGGGTAGAACATGAACAGTGTCTGGTTAGGCCATTGGCCACAGTATGAAATTTTCCATATACGGGGGTATTCAGCAGTACTGAGTTTTGAAATAATACACATCTGTTGTCTTGACATGTTTGGATAGGTAAGATGTAGAGAATCACATCCTGATGATGGCTTCAAAATGATGGCTTTACATTGCTTACTTTATTTTACACTTTTTCTTTTTATAAGATTTATTTATACATACAGAACTAGGGTACAGGCCAGATGTGCAGGGGCCGTGAGAGAATTTACCAGAGACAGAGTGAGGATCAGAACAGGCAGCTTGACAAAGTACACTGCTGAGAGGAGCAGCCGGCAAGACAGGAGAGATCTGCTGGGCCATGTGAATCACCTCCCAGACTGGGGATCTAACTCGGCAACCAGTTGGGACTAGTTTGCAGTGTTGCACTTTAACCTGTTGCGTCACCAGCAAGGGCTATTTTGCACATCTAATCTTGTATTTCTATCTAATTTTGTGCTTTTGACTTAATTCCATATTTTATTAGAATCTTCTCTTTCTTCACAGTTACCAAAAGTACAATGATTTTCCAAATGTAGCCTCTATGATTTTAGCAAAAGTAATAAAGCTTTGTTATGTTTTGACAAATTTATGTGCCCCATATCAGGCATATAATTCATCAAATATATACAGATATAATCAGGATATATATAAAATAATATATATATAATATATAATATCAGTATATATGTATATACTGATATAATCAGTATATATATATAATATACATATTATAGTATATATCATATAATATATATTAATATATAATATCATATATCATATATGATATAACATAGTGTATATCATATATAATATGATGTATTATGTCATATATAATACATTATATGATATATTATATATAGTATATGATCTAATTATATGATTATAATTATATGATGTTATATGATATATATTATATGATATATATCCATATATAATAATTATATGATATGATCTAATTATATGATTATAATTATATGATGTTATATGATATATATTATATGATATATATCCATATATAATAATTATATGATATGTCACATATAATATGTGTTATATTATGCACATTATATGATATATATGTTATATATAATATATACTATATATATAATGGTTTTGAAATATATTATGGAGTCAAAATAAGAGAAAATAATGACTTTATTAAGGATGAAGTGTCTGGATTTTTAAGATTTGTTTTATATACTTCATAAGTTACAAAAATAGAGTTTTTCTTTTATACCTTAGTGTTAAATAACTGACAATAATTGTAAAACTTATTATAAATTCTTCTCCTTGAATAATTTACATACAGGTTTACTCTTTCTTAGAAAATTATAAAATAACAGATATTTACATGGAAAGTTTCAATAAAAATGATTCCAAAGACTAACGATCACCTCCCTCAGTAAAGGTCATTTTAGTTAGTGCACTCTTAGAATAGTCATGGAACAAGGCAGAGAAAATTCTGTAGTCTTAGAGCAAGGTTAGCACATTTTTTTTTTTTTGGTAAGGAGCAAGAAAGTGGATATGTTATGCTTCATGAGTCCTAAGGTCTCCATCACAAGTATCGAATCCTATCATTGTAGTGAAAGCAACCAGAGATAATACATAAATGAATATATCATGTGTCAATAAAGCTTTTTTAGAGTCACTGAAAGTTGACATTCATGTAATTAAAAACCATAAAAATGTTATTTTCCTTTGAGTTTTGTTTTTGGTATTAGAAATTATAAAAGAGCAAAGGCTTACATGGAAAAATTCAATAAAAATGATTCCAGAGACTACCAATTATGTAGACAACTCTGGTCTAGTATATCAAACACAAAAGGAAAGATTTTGAAGGCTTTCTTTCACTTCAAAATTCAAGATGAAAGGGTCAAAAAGCTTTCAGAGATTTATTTTCAGTATTCAAAAGTCACTTTCTGGATAAGTTATAGACATTTTGTAACTTACAGTTCTTTTGTGAAGAATTCTGTGAAAATCTTGCCGAATACCATGGTGATTTATTCCAGCATTGTCAAGATCTTAACATAGAGCCTTAAAAATGCTTCATTTGACAGATGATTTATAACTCTGCAGTTCACAAGTAAATGCCTTTTTCCTTCTTTTTGGAAACCTATATTTAGGAAAGAGAAAACTTACCGACTGTCATGAGAAGACCTAACCAAATTCCAACACTTTACTGAAGTATTGATTTGGCATTTGAAAAGAATGAAAATTCCTAAAAGATAAAGGTACATCCAAGAACCATCCTCAGGGACTTAAGTGAGTGTACATGGGAGGAACAATTTTAGTAATAAGATGAAGTCATGGAGAAAGCTTTGGATGACAAAAAAGAAACACATTTCATATTAAATTAAAATGATATATGCACAAGAGATATTAAGCTAAACCTAAAATATCAAAAGTAAGATCAACCAAGTATTTTATAAGAGGTATTTTTTATTCCTTATCAGCCCCCAGTACCTGAATCTCAGGCAAATACTCTTAAAATTTATATGTCACTTTTTCTGGTAAATATGATTTAAGTTAGAAAGTCATGCATACAAATTTTTTTTAAAGATTTATTTATTTATTTGTGCATACAGAACTGGGGTACAGGCCAGAGGCACAGGGGCGGCGAGAGGCTTCACCAGAGACAGAGTGGGGAGCAGAACAGGCAGATTGACGAAGTACACTGCTGAGGGGAGCAGTGGGCGGGTCAGGAGAGGTCTGCCGCGCCATGTGGTCTCCTCCGGGGCAGGCGGGAATCGAACTCATGTGGAAGTGGCTTTAGCTTCTCAGTGCTGTGCTTTAACCCGCTGCGCCAACAGGGAGGGCCCCATGCATACAAATATTAAGCAACAATTTTTTTTCCATATTTGCAGAGATTATAAGAGTTAAAAGAGCTAAAGAAATACTCTTCTACAAGGAAAATAAGATGTTGGTCATTCACCAGCTAGGATAGATTCATCCCAAGACTTAAGGAAAATGGTTAGAAATTGTGTCATTCCTACATACACGTATGTTGTTTAACTTTCTAATAAAAGTGAAAACAGAAAATTTATATACCTTTCAATGTATTTATTTTCTACCCTTTCATTTTTTTTTAATTTTTAATTTTGAAAGTATAGGACTTCCCCTTGAAGGTTTTTTCACCTTGGGCTCTGAGAACCAAAGCATACAGTCCACCACAATAGTCCATTATGCTCCCTCCCAACTTCGTTCTCACTCCTCCCCTTTTCACTCTCCCTCTCCTCTGAATGCCTCAGTTCTGCAGTGAGCTTTAAGAAGCTCGTTTTTTAATTTGACTTGAATGGTCCCTTGTTTGGTTATTCTATAGTCCACGTAAATGTCACCATCTGATATCTGTCTTTCTCTGGTTTATTTTGCTTCACACAATCCATTCCAGATCCATCCATAATATCACAAATGATATGACTTTATGTTTTTGATGGCTGGGTAGCATTTCATTGTGTATATATACACCTCATCTTATCAATCCAATGATCTGCTTTGGTATACTTATGTTGTTTCCTATATTGGCTATTGTACATACCATAGGTGTGCAAGTTTACCCTTGAATTAATAATTTTGTATACTTCAGGTAGATACCCATGAGTGGAATTGATATGGCAGATAGATTTTTAATCTTTTTTGATAGTTATTAGAAATTTTATTTAGAATGAAATATTTTGTCACCATATTACTTTTTTCTCAAAAGATTAAAAATCTTTGTTAATAATATAATGGATATATTTTTTAAAAAGATTTTTGATCTTTTGAGAAATATCCAGACTGTTTTCCATAGAGATTGGACCTACATACCCACCAACAATGTAAGAGGGTTTCTATGTTCATATCCTCACCAGCACTTGATCTTTTGTTCTTTTATATATGAATTATTCTTACCAGTGTAAGGTGGGAATTCATGTGTTCTTAATTTGCATTTCTCTGGCTATAAGTGATAACGTGAATATTTTAATGTGCTTGTTGGTCTTCTGTATGTATGCTATGGAGAAGTACCTATTTAGCTCTTCTGGCCATTTTTTGGATTGGGTTATTTGTTTACTCTTTGTTGAGTTATATGAGTTCTTAAAATATCTTGGATATCAGATGTCTACTGTACAAATATTTTCTCCCCTTCATTAAAGTGTCTATTTGTCTTGGTTGTGGTTTCTTTTACTGTTCAGAAACATTTTTTTTCTATAATAAAAGTTTATTTTTACATCATTTTGTCCATCTCAGTTGTAATCCCCATGTAATCTCCGTGGACTTCCCATCACCAAATCACCCATATGCCATCACCATAGTCTGTTCAGAAGGATTTTAATTTGATTCTTTTTGTTATGATTGTAAAGGGGATTCCCTCCCACCACTTATTCTGATTTGTTGTTTGTGTATAAGAAGGCCACTGTCTTTTGTGTGTTGATTTTATATCCTATACCTTACTAAACTGGTTAATTGTTTTGATTAATTTCTCTATGGAATTTTTAGGGTTTTGCAGTAACATGGATGGAGCTGGAAGGGATCATGCTTAGTGAAATAAGCCAGAAAGGAAAAGAAAAATACCAGATGTTTCATTTATAGCAGGAGTGTAAGTGATCAGGGGGAAAAGGGGAAAAAAGCTATTGTAATAAAGAAAAAATAAAAATGAACAACTATATACCAGAGGCATTTTACTGGAGTGGAGAGGAGAGTGGGTTAAAAAAAAATGGGGTGGGAAAGGGACTATGGTGATGGCACACGGGTGAATTGGTGGTGGGAAATCCACGGAGATTACAACTGAGATGGAAAAATGAACAAAATGATGAACAAAAAACGATGCAAAAATGAACAAAGAATGATGCAAAAATAAAGAAAAGAATTTCTGTCTGTATAGTGTTTTGGATAGTTCACTTTGACAGAGTTGATAGTTCTAATCCATGAGCAGGAGATAGCTTTCATTTCTTTATGTTTCCTTCTGTTTCTTTTAACAATGTTTTATAGTTCTCTTTGTATAGGTCCTTCACTTCCATTGTTAAGTTTACCATATTTATTATGTTTTGGTGTGACTGTAAATTTGATCATCTTCTTAATTTCCTTTCTTCTCTAAGTCATTGTTTGCATAAAGTAAGGAAACAGATTTTTGCTTTGATTTTATAACCTGCCACTTTGCTGAACTGATTTTTTGTTTCTGTTAGTTTTTAGTGGAATTTTTCCCATTCAGTCTTTAGGGTTATGATGTCATCAGCAAAAATAATGGAAATTTTACTGCCTTGCCCTCAATTTCAATTTCTTTTATAACATTCTCTTACCTACTTGCTCTAGTTAGTATTTCTAATACTATGCTGAATATTAGTGGTGAGGGTAGACAATTTGTACCAGATGTTAGAAGAAGAGTGCTCATTTTTCACCATTCAGAATGGTATTGACTTAGGGTTTGACATATATGACTTCTATTATATTAAGAGGTGTTCCATTTATCATCAGTTTTTCAGTGATTTTCATTATAAAAGGGTGTTCGGTCTGTTCAAATGCATTGTCATAATCTATTGATGTGATCATAGGTTATATCTTTCCTCTTTTCTGGTGTGGTGAATTATGTTGACTGGCATTTGTATTTTGAAATAACTGTGTGTCCCTGATATAAATCCAACTTGGTCATGATGTATTACCCCTGTAATGCATTCTTGGATTCTTTTTGCTAAAGTTTTATTGATGATTTTTACATCATTATTCATTAGAGAGATTAGACTTTTCTTTTTTGTGTGTTGCCTTTGTTTGAATTTGGTATTAGATTAATGTTAGCTTCATAAACTATATTTGCCTTTCTTTTCAGTTTTCTGGAATTTTGTGTGTGAATGATATTTATCTTTGAAGTTTTGGTAGAACTCATCTGTGAAGCTGGCTGATCATTGCCTTTTGATCTTTGGGAGAGTATTAATTACTTTTTCAGGATTACTTGTGATTAGTCTGTTCAGGTTTGTTAATTTTTCCCTAATCAAGCTGGGATGATTGTATAATTCTAAGAATTTTCCCAGTTCTTCTAGGTCATTGAATCTATTAGCATATAAATACTCAGAGTATTCTCTTATTTTATGAATTCCTTTAGTGAAGAGAGTAACCTCGTTCATTTCTAATCTTATTTTTTGAGTTTCTTCATAATTTTTAAGCATAACTAGAAATTTGTCTAATTTGTTTAAAGAAACACCCTATGGTTTATCAATTTTGTTGACACTCGTTTTTATTTTTATTTCATTTATTTCTGCTCTTTCTATTATTTCTCTTTTTTTCTACTGGCATTTGGGTATTTTTGTTAGTATGTATCAGTTCATTGAGATGGGGGACTAAGTTATATCTTTGGGTTCTTTCATGTTGCTTGTTCTGGACCTTTATTGATATATATTTCCCTTTTAATACTGCCTTTTCAGTATCCCATAGGTTCTGGGAGGTTGTGTTCTAAATATCATTTGTTTCAAATTATTTCTTCATTAACTCGGTTGTTCAATTTCCATGAAATGTGGACTCTTCTTGATTTCTATTGTGGTTAATTTCTAGTTTGATACCTCTATGGTCTGAAAAGATACTTGGTGTGATTTCAAGCTTTATGTATTTACTGATGCTTGTCTTGTGACCTATTATGAAGTCAATCTTGCAGAATCGTCCATGAGTACTTGAGAAAAATGTGTGTTCAGTGTTTTTTTGTTTTTTCAGGGGGGCAGTGTCATATAACTGTCTGTTATGCCCATGTGGTCTTGATATTTGTTTATGGCTATTGTGTCCATGCTTCCATCTTGTTATCTGTCCATTGGTGAGAGTGGGGTGTTAAAATCTCCTATTATATATTTTCTCAATTTTTTTTCAGAGATGATTGCAAGTGTCTAATGTATTTTGATGCTGTCTTATTTGGTTATTATACATTTATGAGTTTTTATTGTTCCCTTGATCATGATAGATTATCCATCTACTGTTTCTTGTAATCTATTTTATCTGATATAAGTATGTCTGTCCCTGCCTTCTTTTGTGTGCCATTTGTTTGTAGAAATATTTTTACTACTCTTTACTTTCAATCTATGTTTGTCTCTGGAAGTTAATGTGTTCACTGGAAGCAGCAAAGGTTGGATTTTGTTTTCTGATCAACTTACTAATCTGTTTCTTTTTATTGGTGAGATCAGTCCATTAACCTTTAGGGTAAGTATTGATATGTGCAGGTCTATGACTCTTATATTGTTAATTTTTTTGTGGTTTTATTTAATTCTTTATGCAATGTTTCAATTCATTTATCTGTTGGTTTATATCCCAGAACTTCTTGTAACATTACATGGAGTTGGGGTTAGGGTGGATTCCTGAGAAATTCGTTATCTCAGGAAGTCGTTATATTTTCCCATGTTAGAAGGAGAGTTTGTGTTGGGTCCCAGCCGGGATGAGCCTCCCCAACCACCCCCGGAGCTTAAGCACAAGATCATAATAGGAAGAAGACATCTTGCCACTTGTGTGAGTGGCTTAACTGATTAATATCCACCCTGATCGCAGTGGCATATATGAGGGAGATTTCCTCCTGCCCCCAGGCCAACATCCTGAGATTAAGGGTATAAAAGGGAGGCTGGAAAGGAAATACGAGAGAGAACGTTTTGCTGCAACCATCTATGTGTGCTGACTCTTCAACCTCGACGTCCCCCGCGCAGTCTTGTATCCCTGCCGTGCGGGCGCGGCAGTTTGCAGCATAGAGAATTTTTGGTTGACTATTTTTGTCTTGGATGTTTTGAATACATCACACTATTCCCTTCTTGCCAATAGTGTTTCTTCAGAGATGTCTGTTGTTAGACTAGTCAGTTTTCTTTTATAGGTATGAGCTTCTTCTCTCTCACCAGCTTTATTATTTTTCTACTGTCAAAGACTCTTGGTAGCTTTATCACTATGTCTTTCTGCAGTATTCCTTTCAATATGATTGGTCTTGCATCCTGTATGTCTACTGTAATTTCCTTCTTCAATTTTTGAAAGTTTACTTCAGTTATTTCCTTGAATATCTTTCAGCTCTCTTCTTTCTTTCTTTTCCTCCTGGAATTCAAATGACTTTTATATTTCCTTTCCTCGTGGAGTTATAAAATTCTCAATGCTTCTTCATTCTTTTTTTCTTGTCACTCTCAACTTCTTTCCAGTTTCATTTTGTATATGTGTCTTCAATATTACTGATTCATCTTTTCATATTGTCTATTCTATCTTCGTTAGTTTTTCCTGAATATTTTGCCTCCTCCATTGATCTTTTTACATCCTGCAGTTCTTTTATATACTTATCTTAAGCTTCATTTTTAACCTTCTAGAAGTTTGTTGATTATGTTTCTCATAATGCTTTCCTTTTCTTGATTATCTCTCATCTACTTTTCAAATTCTCTGACTTTTTAAATTATGGTGATTTTGAATTCTTCATCTGACAAACAGAAAGTTTTGTGTCAGTGTTGTTTTGGAGATTGATTTTCTTTTTGTGGTGTATTTTTTCCTAGAGGGCTTGTTTGAGCATTTGTATTTTTCTTTCTCCCCCACCCCATTATTTCTTCCTGGGTCATCCTAGGCATGGTTCCACCAGATTGCTGGGGCTGCCAGGTGGGTCATCCTGTAGATCACACCTAGAAGCAAGTCAACTATATGTTATTTTCTGTCAACTCAGGGAATATGGAAAATACCTGTAGGGTGAATTTATAGCCTGGAAATAAGCTCATTTACCTATAAATGACTATAATGTAATTTGCATCCTCCTCTTTAATGTCATCATTACCTGTAACTATGATAGTCATACTTGTTATCATTTAGTCTATACAAAGAATTGCATTATGAAGAAGCACAATCTTTGCTTATAGGAACTAATCTATACACAAATAACAAGATATAAACTACTCATTATGTTTATCATACTTATCTTTACAGGAGTGTACACTTAAATAGCCATCTGTAAAGATAGCAGTACATATTGTTGGTCTGATTTTTTTTTTTTAAGATTTATTTATGCATACAGAACTGGGATACAGGCTGGAGATGCCGAGGGTGAGAGGATTCACCAGGGACAGAGTGGGGAGCAGAACTGGCAGATCGAGAAAGTACACTGCTGAGGGGAGCAGCGGGCGGGTCAGGAGAGGTCTGCTGCGCCATGTGGATCTCCTCCGGGGCAGGCGGGATTGAACTCATGCGGAAGTGGCTTTAGCTTCTTAGTGCTGTGCTTTAACCCGCTGCGCCACCAGGGAGGGCCTGGTCTGATTTTTTTTTTTTTTTTAGAAAATAATACCTTGGGGCCTCCCTTGCAGCGCAGCAGGTTAGAACACATGCAGCACTGCAAGCTAGCTACAGCAGCTTCAGTGCAAGTTCGATCCCCTGCCCCAGAGGTGACCCACATGGCACAGCAGACCTCTCCTGTCTCGCCCACTGCTCCACTCAGCATTGTATTTCATTCATCTGCCTGTTCTGCTCCACTCTGTCTCTGGTGAATCCTCTCACTGCCCCTCTACCTCTGGCTTGTACCCCAGTTCTGTATGTATAAATAAATAAATAAATAAATCTTTAAAAAAAAATAAAAATAATACCTCTCAGGTGAGTTGGTGATGGGAAGTCCACGGGATTACAAATGAGATTACAAATGAGGATTACAAATGAGATTGGAAAAGGCATAAAAATGATGTAAAATAAACTATTGTAATAAAAATTTAAAAAATAATACCTGTTAATGGTTGAAATGCTGAAAATATAAGTATGAGAGAAAAAAAAAACCCTTATATTCTCATTGAAATAAAAACAGTTTATATTTTGGTGAATTTCCTTTCTGTTGTGGGCACATGTTGCCACAACAAAAAATGATTCCCAAGAACAAGTGCTAGAGAAGATGCAGAGAAAGAAGAAATGTATGGTATTGTTGGTTGCAATGTCAACAATCTAGATTAACCATAAAAACTAAAATTGGAATGACTCAGAAATCCCACTTGAGCATCTGTTTGAAGAACACTGACCATTAAATAAAAAAAAAAAAAAGTCCTATACAACGTTTGTGGCACAGTTATTTATAATAGCTAAGACGTGGTAACAACCTAAGTGCCAATGGTTTGAAGATTAAATCAAGAAGATGTGATGTATCTATACAATGGAATCTTATTCAACCACAAGAAAAGAGAATATGTTGCCACTTACACAAATGGCAGAAGTTTGAGGATATTATGTGTAACAAAGCAAGTCAGAATGACAGGGCAAATTTGGACATTTACATAGCACATGATCAGCAAAGCAAAATACTTAAAAACTATGACACACTAATAAATAAAATAAGGTTTCTGGCGCTAAGTGGGAAGGTTAAAGAAGAATCAAAAGGATATAAGGAGTGGTGATGAGAGAAATTGCTAGCTCTGCTCTATCGTGTAGCTTGGGAAGTTTAGTGATCCATATAAATAAATAAATAGATAAACATGCAAATACCTATATTCCATGTATGAGTGAAGTCGCTCTGTACTTATCTTTCTCCTGACCTAGTTCACGTAGCCTAATACCCTCTTGTTCCATTGGTGTTGTTGTGAGTAAGAGTTCTTTTTTTATAGCTTAGTAGTATTTCATCATGTGTATATGTAATATATTTATTCCATTTGTCTGTCTTGGACACTCTTAGGTCATCCTGTTTTTCACAAAATGTGATTATAATAATTAGTGCTGCAATGAACATAGAAATGGATATATTCATTCAAATTTATGTTTTTGCATATTTAGTTTAAAACTGGTGGATCATAAGTTAGATCTATTTTTAATCATTTGGTGAAATCTTCACATCGTTTTCTATAAGAGATGAATCATTCTACATTCCTATCAGTAAATTATATAAGGCTTTCACTTTCTCCACATACTCCGAATGCTGTTGTTACTAGTTTTTGTCATGTGGGCTGTTCTCGACGAAGTGATGTAGTATCTCATTGTGATTTTGATTTGCATTTTCCTAATGCCAAGTGGTGGTGAGCATTTTGGCTTATGTGCTTATTGTCGGTCTTTATGTTTTCTTTAGAGAATATTTATTTTGTTCTGTCCCTTTTTTAATGGGACTATTTGTTTTCTTGTAAAATAATAATAATTCTTTGTAGATCCTGGATACTAGCCCCCTTTTCAGATGCATGATAAGTGATATTTTTTCCTAAATAGGGTGTTTTTAAATTTTATGACAGTTTCTTTCACTGTACAAGTTGTTTTTCTTATTTTAATTTGATGCAGTTTATTTTTGCTTTTGTTTCCCTTGCCATTAGAGTCAAACTCACTGAAGCTATGTCATGAAGTGTTTTGCCTATACTTTCTTCTATGTATTTGATAGTTTTGAATGTTACATCGAAGTCTTTAATCCATCTTGAGTTAATTTTTGTATATTGCGTGAATAGTGATCTAGTGTCACTCTTTTGTATGTGGCTGTCCAGTTTTCCAACACTATTTATTAAAAAGACTTTACTTTCTCCTTTTTTATATTCTTGGCTCCCATGTCATTGATTAATTGTCTAAGTAAGTATGAATTTATTTCTGGGGTTTCATTTCTATTCTTTCAGTAGTGTATTTTTATCACAAAACCAAACTCTTAATTACTATAGCTTTGTAGTATAATTTGAAATCTAGGGTGTGATACCTCTATTCATTTATTTTTTGGTCAGGATTACTTTTACTATTCAGAGTCTTTTGTGATATCATATAAATTTCAGTAACTTGTCCTCTAATGTTTTGAAATATGACATTTAAGCTTTTATAGAGCTTTCATGGAATCTGTATAATGTTTTTGGTAAGATGGCAGTTTTGACAATGTTAGTTTTTCCATTTGATGAGTTAGGAATATCGTTGTGTTTCATTTCTTTTAATATTGTCTTGTCATTTTCATTGTAGAGGTCTTTCACCTCCTTTGTTTATTCCTACATATCTAATTGTCTTTGATACAATTATAAATTAAATGTTCTCTTTCTTTTTCTTGTAGTTTTATAGTTCGCATATAGAAATATAACAGTTTTTATGTATATTGATTTTGTTTCCTGCTCCTTTGCTGTGCTGGTTTACTATATCTAATTGTTTCTGGTGGAGTCTTTAGAGCTTTCCATGTATATTATTATGCCAGCTACCCTATCACCCCCATATATGCTCTATATGATTTGCCAAAAATTTTGAGCATCTTTCCTTTTTGTTCACCATATTTGTTAGTCTATACATTGTGTGTGTGTGTGTACATGCACACAATGTTCTTACTGGAACTGGGAACAAAATAATGTGGGCTCCATAAAATGTGTTTAGGATCTACTCTCCCTCATTAATTTTACTGAAGAATTTGAGAACAATAGGTTTTAGATCCATTTTATGGTTTGGTAGACTTCAATGAAACCTTCTGTTTCTGGAATTTTGTTATTAGGTAGCTTCTTCTTCTTATTATTATTATTTTTATTTCTACACTTGTGAATTGTCTGTCCAAGCTATTTCATACTAATTCAATCTTGGAAGTTTGTATGACTCTAAAAAATTTGTCCATGTCTTATGTTGTCTTATTTGCTTTCATATACACATATACCCTATCAGTCATCTCTTATTATCCTTTATTCTTCTGAAGCAGCTATTGCAATTTTACATCTTTGATTTCTGAATATTTTAATTTTTTTTTTCTCTTTTTACTGAGGCTGGTTAAAATTTTGACAATTTTGCTTATAATTTCAAAGGTCAACTCTGATTTTTTTTTGAAATATCTTTAGTTTCTATTTCATTTATTTCTACCTTATTTTTTGTTCTTTGTTTTCTCATACTGTTTCTCTGTTGCTTTGTCTTTTTATTCCCAGTTTCTTCAGGTGTAAACCTAGATTATTGATTTGGCATTTTCTTTCCTCATTCATTCAATACCTCACTTTGCGTGTACCCTAACACTGGTAGCTTTGATCTTTATTTTCATTAATCTTCAGATAACTTCTTAAAATTTCTCCTTTGATTTCTTCACTGATACAACAGCTACTCAGAAGCATTTAGTTTAATCTCTACACCTTTCTTTTTGGATTTTAGTGCTTCTAAAAAATATCTTCAACTCCTTTATTGAAGAATTTTTTTTTTCCGTTCCTAAGATCTTTGTTCTAAGACAATGGAACTGCTTTCTTAGTTTGAACTAGTAGGATGTCATTGGTATATTATATATTTATTATTCTAAGACCTTTGTCTATTAGGTTTTCAAATCAAATTCTGTGTTCTTTATATTGGACTCTCGACTTCTAGTCTTCTTTTTCATCTGTTCTACCTATGTTCAGATGTTCATTTTTTCCCCAGCTTGGAGCACTATAGGTATTATTATTTTTTTCTTTTGGGATTATTTGTTTTTCTTTCAGGCAAGTATTGGAATGAAACTCTTGATGAGGAGTGACATTTACTCATGGCAAAAAACTTATAATGTTTTTTACACTCTTTCTCCAAAGTAACTCCTGCTTACTTTCTCATGGAGTCCAAATTTTAGACTCTGCCTCTTTGACACTCTTTTCTGTAACACAGCAGTTCTCTCCTCTGATTTCTTGCAGTGGAAGAGAGGAAAGGGTTGCTGCCATCTGCTCAGCAGGGTTTTTCTAATAAGTGTACTTTCTCTAAAGCAGTGCCGCTAAATCACAACCAAATTTTAGGATAACATGTTCCACATGCTTTTCAACAGTTTTTTTTTTTTTTGGAAAGAGTTTAGCACTTTTTATAATTCAATATTGAGCTCGTGAGAATCATAGAATAATTGATTGAGAGCACACATTGTATGTATAACGAGAAAGAACCTTCTTCTGGTTAACTATATACTATCATGTGAAGGACAAACTACAGTCAATACACTAAAATTTGCCAGGAAAATAAGGATAATACTCATACTTCTTGCCACAACTGGACTACCATACATGTACTCACCCTTTTCTCTTAAAGTACAATTTATTCTATAAACAAATTGATTTAGCACATGTCACACCAAAATGAATTATGACTGACATGGAAAAATTTTCTGCCTATCAAAGTTTCAAATCCAAAATCTATCACTGCATATCACAAGATGTCAGCTGCAGAATGAAAGCAATACAAATGTAGTAATGGAAAATACTAAACAGAGATGTTTGAAGCCAAGCTTGTTTTGACTGTGATGATGATGTACCATTAGTATTAATGAATTTCATAACTTATTCAATAAAATCAAGCTCTGAAACAGTGACATGAATTCTACAGCATCCTTAGTGATATTAAAGATATAGTAAAGAAATTACTAATGCTGACTAACCACAAATCTAATTATTACTGTTTCCCCTTCAGATCTTTCTGGAGTTAATAACAAGCAAGCCAAATGACTAACTTGATATTCATCTCTTTTATTCAGCCTGTCTACTCATATTTGCAAATAAGTCAAAGAGTCAAAAAGCCAAAAGAAAGAAGAGAAACGGAACAAAAGTCAATGACTATGGTTTGCTCACAAATTCATTATTTAACTATTAAATAATATACTTTTTCTGAAGCTGATGAACTGCATCGAGATATAATATTGTATGAGTGTGTGTGCGCATATGGATGTGTGTATACATTTCTATTTCCTATACTATATTTACATTGGGTGAGACTGCAGAAATTTCTTCTGTTACCTCTAATTTTACAGTTTTTGATTGACAACTGGTCAAATATTATAATATTTATTTAATCCTATCATTATAGGAATATTACCTAATATTAACCTAAATTTTGGACCAATGCACATAAATCTTATGATGCCTAAATAAGAATGAAATTATGAAATATTTTGAATACTTGGAACTTCTAAAATCTACCTTTGCTCCTAAATGAGGGAGAAAATTTCTTGTTGGTTTGTTTGCATAGACATTATTCTTCTGAGATCACACAACTCTTATCAGCAACTGTAGTTGAGTAATATTATCCACATAATCTTTAAAAGGTATTTAACAGATGAAGCTGTAAGAGTCCACAGCAAATATATATCAGATGTATTTTAATTTTTGATGGAAAATATGATAAAAGTAGATAACTTTTAGAATTTAAATGAAGAATTCATAACTGGAGAAAATTAGGTAGAATTTTCTCTTTAATTGACCTAATTTTTTATGATTACTACATTTGTGTATTTCCAAAAGTTTACTTAAGCCTGAACACCTTGAGTATTTCAATTCAAATAGCTCAGTTCATGCAACAGAGGCTAAGATCTTGTCTAAGGAAATATGATGCTGAAATGCACATTTTGACTAACATTTAATTTCTTTTAGTAGGAATTTCATTTGCAGAGATACTTAACTAAAATGTTTACTTTTACATTCCTTATTATGCAAAAGAGAGCCAGTTATGAGATAGATGATGTAGAGATAGTTATAGTTAAACTAGTAGCATGTGAATACATTTTAGTTTTGTACAAGCTTTCCTGCACATCTAAGATAATTAGTTAAGCATTTGTTTGAATGACAGAAAGGACACAATTCCATGGCAGCATATTATATTTGAATTATTCATATTGTTGAGAAAAAAGTCTAGCATCAAAAACATTGTACTTAAAACAAGTCAAAAATTTTTTACTAAAAAATTTGTCAGTGCTTGTTCAAAAGTAATATTTATAAGCAATGGCTCAAAGTGTATATTTAAAATGGTTAATTTGGTCATGTTGTTCTGGCACTGGCAAGGAATTTTCGTGCAATGTTTTCTGCAATAGTAAACATATGACAACACAAGGCAAAATTTTCCAAATTATTATTCTTCCATTCCATTCTAAGTAACAAACAAGATTGCAATAGAGCTTTTTTGGTTCAGGGAAAAGTTTGCTAAATTCTTGAGATAAAAGAATGTGTTTTCAATGACTATTGCATTCTGTATAGTCTCTCTAGAAATCAGGGTGGTTGTTCCCAGTGGATACCTAATTACAACTTTTATTTAACAAATGATTTTTGGTCCTTTAAGAGCCATATAGATGGGATTCTATACCTGGTGTCCCAAGTCTCACTGGCAATGATCTTACCTTTACATGATTCATGGGGTGCTTCAACCAATGTAGTGGTTTCAGATCTCATTTTCTTCATACCTATGGATTCTGATAGTTTGGAAGTAATTTTATGTCTAACCGATTGAAAACAAAAAATTAAAACATGGATCACTCAGGCAGACAAATGAACTTTGATGATAATTGCTATGTTACATATAGCAACAAATTACAAAAATTTCATAATCTAGTGATGAGAAATTTGTTGCCATTAGATTTGGGGTACATGGTTTTTCAACTTTTTATTTTAAATGTAAAACATTTGTAAGTAGAACTAAACTACCTCTTTGAAAATAATAAATGAAAAATATTTGCACGATTAATATTCATGGCACTATTCAGTAGCAATGATTTTTCTTTCTTTTTTTTGTTCATGCAGCAGACACAACCAGGTATCTACTTAGGAACAGTACCTTGATGCTTAGAATTGTTATACTAGAAGACAACATAATTTGTTTAAATAAATCTTTCAGTTAGGTCCAATTTATACTTTTTAAAATGTTTATCCCTTAGTGTATAAAATTTTTAATTATGAAGTCCACTAGGTTATCTGTCTTTTAGGTAAAAAGATAAAACTTCTGACATTCAGAGAATAATAAGAAACTAGTATGAACACCTATATGCTAATAAGTTCAATAACCTAGAACATGCAAGAAATAGAAAACCCAAGCAGAGCTATCACATTCAAGGACATTAAAACAGTAATCAAAACTTTCCTTGCAAAACTAAAGCACAGACCCATACAACATCACTAGCTAATTCTTAGAAGTCTAAGGTAGTATCATATTGTTTTTGATTTACATTTCCCTGATGATAAATGAAGAAGACAATTTTTCATGTGCCTATTGGTGATCTTCTTTGGAGAAGAGCCTATTAGCTCTCTGTCTATTTTTTTTTTTATGTTGATGGGGTTATTTTCACTTGAGTTGTATGAGTTATTTATAGTTCTAGGATATCAGCCGCTTGTTAGATGTATGGTGAATTATCCATTGGTACATATCCACATTGTCATGATCCACTCAGCTGTTTTGGGACACTTGGGCTGTTACTCAGCTATCAAAATAGATAAATTCTTGCCATTTTGAGAACATGGATGGATTTAGAGCAGACTGTGATAAAATAATTAAGTCAGAACAAGAAAGGCAAATCCTGAGTGGTGTGACTTATATGTGGCGTATAGAGAAGAAAAGAAAGGGTCAGGTAAAGCTAAATAAGAAACATTAGAGGTCTGACTATAGAACTGAGGCTACCAGAGGGAGAGTAGAGGGAAGAGAACAGATTCAAGAGTGGGCACAATGCACCACAGTGGAGGATTAAGGGCGATCAGGTGGTTAGTCTGGTCTGAAGTAACAGAGATCTCATACCACCAAATAAATGTTTTAAATGTATACATACAACATCTTAAATGATTGTTACCACAATATAATTAAGTAAATAGGAAAATAAAAATTGAGAGAAAACCACTCCCCTTTATGGCTCCTAAGTGGCTATTCAACTCCATCCCCTTCCAGCAATCCCTTTGCTCAGGATTTTAGGGGTGGATTTCAGCCCCTTGTCTGCACAGGGCTTTTCCCATCCCTCTACTGAGGATGTCTGAATGCTGTGGTGAAGCCTGTTTCTTGTGGTCTCAGAATGATGTTGAAGGTCTCTTCTCTTTGTACCTACCCACTGCAAGAAGAAGAGAATTGAGAGCACACAGATACATGTATTTGTTTCTGGATCATATCAGTGACATCTGAAATGAGAACTCAGTGCACAGACAAAAGCAGATGTTTCTCCTTCCAACCTCCACTTAACACAAACATGGTCTTAAATCAGTCTCCCATGCTCCAACACTTAAAGGTTTCTTCTTCTTTTTTTAAAATTATATATGTATTTCTTACATCATTCTTCATTTTGTACATTTTTGCATCTCAGTTGTATTCTGCATTTGGCCAGCACCATCTTTTTGGGTCTTGGAGCAGTAATGGGTCCCTTCTTGATAATTTTTCCCTAAACAACTTCAGAAAGTTAAAGACCTCATAATAACAGGGATAACATTTCAGAACATTAAAAACCAGAATTTACATATAAATATTTTTGAACACCAGTATTAATAACATTAACCCTACATGACATTGCTTTGATTGAAATTACCAAATAGATACCAAGTTGAGCAAATTCATCTAATATAGACTATAAAATTCTACTGGGAATTTCAGGAGTTCTTAGGTTCTCACCAAACATATTGCAGTTAATCAAGGAAAATAAAAGACTACTAATTATTTCTAAGTGGGATTTCTGGGAAACTGTCATCAGTAGTTTAAAAAAAATGTTTTCAAGAAGACTTAAACACACAAGTCTTGGCTTTTCTATTCTCAAAGGAAAAAAGAAAAAAACAAAAACTCTTCAATTCAAACTGGAATTCCTCAATTCTCATTGCACTCAATGCTCAAAATCTTAAGCAAGTTTATTCCAGGCTCCCACCTCAGGGCAATTTGTACTCAATATAAATGAGAAACACTGGAAACCTTTGGGCTGTATCCAAACGTTTCTAGTGTTCTTCAGAAAGTCAGTCCTGGGCTAATCTGCATAAACTGAAAGAAATTAAATTTTTGTTAATGACAACCTCATGTGAAGTATAAAGATAAGCAAAAAACATAGAGGCCATCCTTCTATGCTGTGATCCAGATATTATGGGGTGCATTCCAGTTCCTGGAAAACTTTTAATCAAGCCAATATTAACAGACAGAAAGCTCTTCAAAAAAAAAAAAGAGTTCTTGTTTTTTTTTTTGACCCAGATTCTGCAGAACCCAGCTGTTCCCAAGGATAAAAGATTCCAAGAACAAACTATAGGTTTTTTTTTTTTTAAGATTTATTTATTTATGCATACAGAACTCGGGTACAGGCCAAAGGTGCAGGAACAATGAGAAGATTCACCAGAGACAGAATGGGGTGCAGAACAGGCAGATCAACGAAGCACACTGTTGAGGGGAGCAGTGGGTGGTCCAGGAGAAGTCTATCACACCATGTGGTCACCTTCCCGGAGTGGGGATTGAACTCATGCTGAGGTGGCTGTAGCTTCTTAGTGCTGTGCTCTAACCCACTGCGCCACCAGGGAGGGCCGACAACAAGTTTTTTATCAAGTGAAGCCAAGCAGAGAGTTCTTCAGATAACCTTCCCTTACAGAAAATTAGGAGTAATCTTATCTTTCACCGATAATACCAAAGACAAATAACTCATGCTGAATCCAAATGTACTTAAGCTCTAAACAGTGAAGACATGTTTCTCAGTAGTGACCACCTTCAAATTCATAAAGCTCTGATCCAGACTCTGCAATGCCCAGCTATTCTGGATGTCCACTTAGTTGTTGCAACTACTCCAGACGTTGTACACAATGGCTGCAACAGACAACATTGCTATAACAAGTGTCCCAATCAGTCTCAAACCCCAAGTGCAAATCAGCACCTGTACATCTTAACCAAAGACCAAATGTATATTAGCACACAAATCCTTTAAGCATCAGACATTAAAGAATAGCCATAAGCAAAATATCCCCCATCCCCCAAAATAAAATATTTGTGAGAAGAAAACAAAGTGCTGGAAAGAATAATATCAACAATAAACACCATCTTAGCATGTCATGTGATTTCAATCACCATTGTCCTTGCCACGTGGTTCGGATGACTTTTCACAAAAAGGTGGACCTCAGAAAGAAAAGCCTACTATATACAAAGCAAAACATACACACTTCTAAAATGTCTCACAAAACCAAGTTCTTCTCTTAACTAGGGGATAAAAACAAATAATACATGTAACCAAAAAATTTTTTTCATAAAGTCCAAACCAGTATTCCCAAAACATATTCAGAAAAGAAATTCCATAAAACCAAAGCGAAATTCCCCAAACTAAACACATAGAAATGAAATTTTATAAATCCAAAACCAGATTCCATAAAGTGCATACAATCTGACAGACAACTCAGTAAGACCAAATCCAGTCCCCAGAAGTTGTATACATAATCTGCCACAAAATCCTTTTACCTCTAACCAAACCTACTCCTCAAACTCCTCCCCACAAGGGCCTGCTAGCAAGTGTCAGGTGTGCCCCAGTGGTCTCAGCACCACAAAGTACTTGGAACAATGGCCTAGCATTCTTCCTGGCCAGGGGGGTGGGGAAAAAAAAGAGGGGGGAAAGGATTTAAAACTGCCACATGTTGGAACCACTCTGACTGGTTCTAAGTCTGGCCACCACCATCATAAGTGAAGAAAAAGAAAAGGAACTTTGGTGCAGGAAAATAAGATATTTACTCTGATGAACAGGGTAGAGGGAGCGGGAGCATCATTTAGGGTAGAGGGGTGAAGAGAAGGTACAGTTACCAACCAGATGGTGTGAGGTGGAGTTGTGAGGTGGAGTTGCAGCTACAGAAGCTGGTAGGTTGTGGTAGAACTTCAGCTGCTTGCGGTTGGGCATTCATCTTCTGCCACCACTGCTTGCCCCTACCCACTGGGGCAACTGCCTTCACAACAGCTCCAATAAAAAAAGAAAAAAAAGAGAATTAGAGAACTCATGCGCATTGCTCCCTTTTAAAAATGGCACTCAATTCTGCCCCCTTCCTAGCAAGCCCCTCTCTCAGAACTTCAAGAAAGGAGCTAGGCCCAAGGCACCATGCAGGCTTTGTCTCCCCAGCTCTGGTGAAGTCTGGAGGTCAGAGCTGCAGTTCAGCTCCTCATCTACACCAGGCAACTCTAACAGAACCTATGAAGTAACACTTTTTTTAGTCACTCTTGGTTTAATATTTGAACTTAGAATTCAATTACTAAATGCTACACACAAAAAATAAAATTATCTCCATAGACTGCCACATCTCCCTCCCATCTTCAGCCAACTTCAGTGAAGAATTATACAGGAATAGAGTATTTATTTCCAACTATTTTCATAATGTTCCAATTTTCCATTTTTGTAAGGAAATTATGAAATTACCATCTCTTGTCAACATTTTTCTTTTTGTAAAATATTTTGAGACTTCAAAAAAGATGATGTCCATTTACAGTATTGGCAAGCTTGATTATTTGTACTAATCCTCTTCACAGAAAAAAAAAGAATAATCTCAAATAATTTATACAGTTCTTAAAAATTCTCAAGAATCCACAATACAGCAGGAAACACTGGCAAAAAAAAAAAAGAAAAGAAAAACAGGAATTTAGAGTGGATAGGATGTCTAGGAGCTGGACTTTTGTGACCTTAGCAAATCTGTAATTTCATTTTGAAAGTAAATTTAAGAAAAGATACAGGAATGAAATTCTCATTTCTGAAGTTGGAGTCTAATAGCCAACTTTCTCCAAAGTAAGTTGAGATTCTAGGAGTAATTTTTCAGGTTAGTATCCCCAAAAGGTTGTGGTAAGCCTTTTTCAGTATGAGGCCTTTCTCATTGTAGGTCTCCTGTCATCTTATTATGGGAACTAGAGGTCAGTCAAGGACCAGAGAACCTTAAGAGGTCTATTATCATTACTTTAAAAATGAAGATTATTGGCCCTCCCTGGTGGCGCAGCGGGTTAAAGCACTGCACTGAGAAGCTTAAGCCACTTCTGCATGAGTTCGATTCCCGCCTGCCCCCGGAGGAGACCACATGGCGTGGCAGACCTCTCCTGACCCGCCTGCTGCTTGCCTCAGCAGTGTACTTCGTCGATCTGCCTGTTCTGCACCCCACTCTGTCTCTGGTGAATCCTCTCACCCTCCGCATCTCTGGCCTGTACCCCAGTTCTATATGAATAAATAAATAAATCTTTAAAAAAAAAAATGAAGATTATTTTTTAAAGACTAGTGAGGGTCCTGTCCTTACCTAAGTCCTTTGCTCATTCATTCCTGACCAAAGAAACAATCAGTCCCCTCCATTTTAAAACAAAAAAGAATGTAGTTATGAGTACTTTTCAAGTTCTAGATAAATAAGTAAATGTGTTCTAAGAATTTAGTCTTTATTCTTAGAGTAAGGATGAGGTCATTTCCTCATCATTTCTCCTGTGAAGTTTCCCCTTCTCTAACACCCCCCCCACACACACACTCTATTCTTGACTCCTCAGGTCTTAAAATTCAAGATAAATATTCTTGATCTCCCCAATTATTTATAATTTATGAAAATGTGAATTCTCCATATGTATGCTATTAAATTTATTGTCTTTCCTTTGCTAACCAATTTGGTGCTATTTTGAGCCCCCAAAAGCCTAGTGTGGTACAAGTTGATTTCTGTAGTGTCCTGCCACATTCTTGGGAGTAAATCAGAAGTACAGAAGCCTTGAACATAGAAACTAGAGCCTCAGCCACTAACCTTGAGCTGAGCTATAAAGTTGCTAGAGCCAGGCGTCTGTAACTACAGAGAGGAGGGGCTACCAAGAAAAGAGGAGCCTGCCAACAGAAAAAAACAAAAACAAACACCTCAAGTTATAAAGAAAAACCTTCTTATTACACATCTTCATTTATGAGCTGATCTGTAATGGACTTCAGTTGGCTTACATATCTTTGTCCCTATTCTGCTTTCAGTCATTACAATTTAGCTGTTTTGTTCTTAACCCTGGCCCCCCAAACCTCTATAACCTCAGTTCTTTTCCTAACCTGGAAGGCAGGTTTGAATTTATTTCCTGTCTTCTTGCTAATAAATTAGTAATAAAGTTTCTTTCTCTTTTCAAAAGTGCAGCATCAGAATCTGATATGCGCAGGTCAAGTTGTGAGTACAATTGCCCGTTTACAACAACACAATGGAATCTACCAATGAAACTTGGAGCTCTTCTTTCAAATAAACTAAACTTTTGCTTAAAAGAGAAGTGATTCAACAAATAAAATCAGATACCACAGAAATATAATATATCACAACAAACTACAATGACCAACAATACACCAACAAATTCGACAACCTAGAAGAAATGGATGAATTCCTAGAAAAAGTCCCTCCACTTTTACATGAAGCAATCTAATAATAGAAGTGAAAATTATATTTAAATTCTCACCCACTTTCAATGGAATAATACAGACCAGGTGCATCAGGAAGATGAAATTTTGGTATCATAGAATTCTTCCTGTCACATCAACTTTAATCCTCTGTAGATCCATGACTTCTTTTCATTTGAGCACATTATTGTCTAGTGATCAAACATTGTCTGGAGCTGTCCATTCTTCCTGACTGTAAAATATGTAGAATTCAAAAGAAAAAGTAGAAACAAAGGCATTAGAAGAAATGTCTTCAAGACTTGCATTTTACTTGTCAGAGATCCCCAGCCCTTCCCCCCAGCCCTTAAGGAAATACAACTTTCTTTTTGTTGGTTCACTTTTTGTTTCTCATTTTCACTTTTTCAAAAATTGTAAAACTTTGTCTATTAGTTGGTAATCTTTGTGAAATGATCGTTCACCACTGGGCTGATATTTAATCACCACTATATTAAAAATACTAATAAAACAACTCAATATGAGAAATTTCCACATTATATCTTTAAATACTTTTAAAATATGTGAAGTCTTCTCTTCTGGTGGGGTTAATAACATCTATGCCATAGACTTTACTGTTATTACAATCGGTGGTCAATTGAAGCATAAGTGCTTTATTTATCTTGAATCTTAACTTGTTGATGACTGTAACTGGATGCACCATTGTCTACTCCAACCTCTTGTGCCTGCAGACTCTCATCAACAAAACATGCATCCATATTGGCCAGTGTGGTGTCCATATCAGCAGTGTATGCTGGGAGCTCTACTGCCTGGAACATTAGATACCCAGTGACCAGACCAGTGGGGGAAGAGATTTGTCCTTCAACATCTCCTTAAGGGAGCATGTGCTCAGGGCAGTATTTATAGACTTGGAATCCAAGGCCATTGATGAAGTTTGTACCTAGCATCTACCACCCCTTCTACCCTAAGATGGTCATCCTAGGCAAGGAAGGTGCTATCGATAACTTTTCAAAAGTCACTAAAACATTGTTAAGGAGATCATTGACCTAGTCTTGGACAAAATTCACAAGCTGACTAATTAATGCACAAGTCTTCAGTGCTTTTTTAGTATTCCACAACTTTGATGAGAAATTGGTTTGGGGTTCACCTCTCTGCAAATAAAACACCTATCAATTACAGTAAGAAGCCCAAGCTGAAGTTGTCATTTCATCCTGTCCTCAACACTTGTTGTTGTTAGCCCTAAAACTCCATCCTCACCATCCACAACACTCTGGAGCACTTTGATTTTTGCTTTCATGGTAGACCATGAAGCTATTTGTAACATCTGTCATAGAAACTTCAATATTGAGCATCTAATCTATAACCACATTTTTAGCTAGATTGTTTCCATCACTACATCACTGAGAAAAATTTTGACTCTGGTTGTATCATATATGTCTTTTATCATCTTATGGTATGTTCCTTCTATCCCTAGAATTTCAAGGGCCTTCATCACAAACTGATGTTGGACTTTGTTGAAAGCTTTTTCAGAATCTATTGATATGATCATGCAGTTTTTGTCTTCTTTTTGTTGATGTGTTAGATGACATGTATTGATTTTCATATGTTGAGCCATCCTTGGGCCCCTGGGGTGAGTCCCATTTGATCATGGTGTATTATCTCTTTGATGCATTGTTGGAGTCAGTTGGCAAGGATTTTGTTGAGGATTTTTGCATCAGTGTTCCTTAAAGAGATTGGCCTGTAGTTTTCTTTTCCTTTATGATGTCTTTGGTTTTGGTATTAGTATAATATTGGCTTCATAGTATGTATTTGGTAGTATTCCTTCTTTTTCTATTTTTTTTTTTTTTTTTTGAAAGCGCTTGTGTAGGATAGGTATTAATTCACTTCTGAATGGTTGGTAGGATTCATTTGTGAAGCTGTCTGGTACTGGGTTTTTATTTTAGGGGATTTATTTGATTACTGCTTCAATTTCACTGCATCTAGGTTTGGATGTTTATACCATTCTAAGAATTTGTCCATTTCTTCTAGGTTCTTGAATTTGTTTGTATATTGATGTTCAAAATATGCTCTAATTATTCTTTTGATTTCATCAGAATCTGTTGTGATTTCTCCTCTTTCATTTACAATCTATTAATCTGTGTTTTCTCTCATTTTTTTTTTGTGAGCCCTACTAGAGGCTTGTCTATTTTATTTATTTTTTCAAAGAAGCAACTTCTAGTTTCATTTATCTTTTGGATTATTTTTTCTTTTAATTTCTAATTTATTTATTTCTTCTTTGATTTTTATTAGTTCCGTCTTCTGGATTTGGATTTTTTGTTATTGTTATTTTTCTAGTTCTGTGAAGTGCGAGGTTAGGTTGTGTTCTTGTTTTTGATGTGGGCCTGCATTGCTATATATTTTCCTCTTGCTACTGTTATAGCCCATAAACTCTGGAATTTTGTTTCTTCATTGTGATTTAACTCAAAGTATTTTCTAATTTATTCTTTGATTTCCTCATTAGTCCAGTGGTCTTCCAGAAGAGTGGATTTCAGCCCCTATGAGGTGGATGGTTCCTTATTTTCTTTTCATAATTTATTTCTAGTTTGATGCCTTTATGATCAGAGCA
Organism: Condylura cristata; assembly: GCF_000260355.1. NCBI lineage: Eukaryota > Metazoa > Chordata > Mammalia > Eulipotyphla > Talpidae > Condylura > Condylura cristata. The sequence continues at coordinate 1,916,361 of NW_004567104.1, forward strand.
GATAGTTGGAATGATTTTTATCTTACTGTATCTGTTGATATTTTGTCTTGTTGCCCAGTATGTGTTCAATTCTGGAGAATGATCCATGTGCACTTGAAAAAAATGTGTACTCAGACATTTTTGGCTGTAGTGGCTATATATGTCTGTTAGGCCCATGAGGTCTAGGTCTTTATTTAGGGCTCTAGTGTCTTTGTTTATCTTTTGTCTCATTGACCTCTCCATTGTTGAATGTGGGGTGTTGACATCTCCTACTATATATGTATTTTCTTTAATGTCATTTTTCAGAGCTGATAATACTTGTCTAATATGTTTTGGTACTTCTTTATGGTGAGTATATGTTGATGAGTATTATATCTTCCTGATGTATTTTCCTGCTAATCATAATATAATGACCTTTGTCTCTTTTACTTCTTTTAGTTTGAAATCTGTTTCATCTTATATAGGTATAGCTTATACTTGAAGGATGCTATAAATATATAAGTATAGCTTATACTTGAGGCTATTCCTGCCTTTGTTTTAGGTCTATTTTCTTGTAGGATTGTTTTCCAACCTTTTATTTTCAGTCTATGTTTGTCCTTTGTAGTTAGATATGTTTCCTATAGACAACAAACTGTTAGATTTTGTTTTTTTAATCCAACCTGCTACTCTGTGTCTTTTTATTAATGAGTTAAGACCATTTACATTTAGGGTTAATATTGATATGTTAGCATTTGTGATTGCCATTTTGTTTCTTTTTGTGGATTTATTCCTTGCCTTAATCTGCTCTTCTTATTCATTCATCTGTTCTAGCTTCAGGTCTTCATGTAGTATTTTTTATTTATTTATTTTTTTTGGAGTAGAGGTTTAGTCATAACAAAATTCTTGAATATCTGTCTGTCTAAGAAGGTCCTTATTTTTTCTTCATAGAGGAAGAGGATCTTTGCAGGGTAAAATAATCTTGGTTGACTTTTGTCTTGGAGATTATTGACTATATTCCTCCACTCTCTTGTTCATAATGTCTGATGTCAGTCTGATTGTTTTTCCTGTGTATGTTGTCTGTTACTTCCCTCTTGTCAGCTTCATTATTTTTTCTTTGTGTTGGATTTTTGAGAGCTTTGCTATTATTTGTCTTGCTGTATTTTCTCTTTTTAAAAAAAAAATTATTTATTTATGCATATAGAACTGGGGTACAGGCCAGAGGTGAAGGGGCTGTGAAAGAATTCACCAGAGACAGAGTGGGGAGCAGAACAGGCAGAGTGGCAAAGTGCACTGCTGAGGGGAGCAGCGGGTAGGTCAGAGGAGGTCTGCCATGCCATGTGGATCACCTCTGGGGCCTGAGATAAAACTCTCATTGAAGCGGCCATGGCCAGCTTGCAGTGCTGCGTCATAACACATTGCGCCACCAGGGTAGGTCCTTTATTTTCTCTTTTATCATGAAAGTTAGGTGTTCTTGCTTCTTGTATGTCTATTTTTATCTTCACGTTTGGAAAGTTCTTTTCAATTATCTCCTCAAATATTTTCTCTGTCTCTATATCTCTCTCTTCACCTTCTTGTATTGTTAAAAGGAAGGATGTCCTAAAGGAACTCTGCAGAGTCTTATGGACTCCACCCCCTACTCTAGCTTTCTTGACCCTACACACTACTCCAGTGATTAAACTACAACTCCCAGTAGTACCAGGGAGAGAACTGCAGACCCCAGGGCGGAACTAGCAGGAATGGATTCTGGAACATTTTTGGGGGGGATAAATAGGGCACGATTGCATCTCACACACTCTGTCTCTCACTGGCTCACTTGGGAAGCAGCTCTCCCGACCCCGTGACTTGGTGTGTTCAGTCAGCCTAGCTGTAAGGTATTGCAATTACTTTGTTTTTGTATCCCGCTTTCTTTCCCTGTGTTGTTTTCTATCCCTTTCCCTTTTTTTTTCTTTTTTTTTTTAAGATTTATTTATTTGTGCATACAGAACTGGGGTACAGGCCAGAGATGTGGAGGGTGAGAGGATTAACCAGGGACAGAGTGGGGAGCAGAACAGGCAGATCGACGAAGTACACTGCTGAGGGGAGAGCAGGCCGGCCAGGAGAGGTCTGCCACACCATGTGGTCACCTCCGGGGAAGGCGGGAATCGAACTCATGCGGCTTTAGATTCTCAGTGCTGTGCTTTAACCGCTGCGTCACCAGGGAGGGCCCTCCTTTCCCTTTTTAAATAAACCCGTAATTGACCCTTTTGTGTGACCCTGCAGTATAGCTGCGTTGTGAGCATGCAGGTGAGGCCCCACAGACAGGTGGCCCAGTCCACTCTGGGCTATCCTGTAACAGTATTCCTATTATTCATATATTTCCTTTTCTCATGGAATCTCATATTTCTTGCAATCTTTGTAATGTTTGTTCATTTTTTTCCCCCTGCACACTTCTTTTTCCTTTTCTGTTTTAGTTCTTTTTATTTCTATATCTTAGAGAATACTGATTCATTTTTTTCATTTCATCTATTTTATTTTCACTGCTTTTCCCAGAGTTCTTTAGCACCTCCACTGATCTTTTAATTTCTTGAATTTCTTCTATTTCCCTTTTTAGGGACTCATTTCATTCTTCTGATTGTTAATTATTTTCTTCATATCATTTTTTTCTTTATGATTTTTTTCAGTATTTTGACCATGGTAGTTTTAAATTCTTTCTCTTATACGTTGTGGTGATCCTCCATGCCATTGTTGTTGTGTTCCGGTTGTAAATTTTCCTTTTGTAGTGAGTCCCTTGAGGACTTCTTTGGTTGTTTGCATTTCTCCATCTCCCTGTGGTTTGCCTTCTAATTCGTGCTATGTTTTGTGACAGTACAGGGCTGGTATTGCTGGGCATCTCTACTGAGTGCTCCTCTTAATTTCCCAGGAAAGTAGTCAGGCCAGATCTAGTACTATTATGCTAAACCTCCACAATGGTGTTGAGTTGGTGGCTGGATTGATGGGCACTGACACTTGAGATTCTCTCGCTCTGTATTTACTCAGTTTAGGAAGGGGCTCGTGAGAACTCTATTTTCATTCTTGGAGTAGTCCTTTCTCAGATCAAGGGAACCTTGGGGACCCTGATTTCCAACAATAGGTAGTAGTTGATTTTGTTCTAGGCACTGTATGATTCCAGTGACCTCTTCTTGTGAACTTTCAGAACTGTGCTTTTCCCATGTTTCTCTGAGAAACAGATGGGGTGGGAGGGGAGCCAAAACTCATGATCAGTGCTGTTTCAACCCTGGAGCAGTGTCCAGTGTTTAAAATCCTAACATTGGTATGGTCCCAAGATAGTCTTGCTGCTACTGTGGGTGCAGAACTCCTCTCCCAAACTCTATGCCACATGCCCAACATGGCACTTTCCTGAGCACACACTTTTTGGCTAACCTTTGTCAGGGGATTTATCTTTTCTCCACCCCCTAAAGGTTTCTGGGGGTCCCTGCATGCAGCTTTCCTAATAATAATGGCATCTGGAGCACTTTGACCAACACTCATGGTCTGCCTAGACTGAGGCTGCAGTGATGGGTGGTTCTAAAACCCCAGTCAGGGGTTGGGCCTAGCTATGCATGCTATTTTCACCCCACCCTCAACCCCCCCCCCATTTCTGTGGGGAGGTTTACCTTATCTCCACTCCCCATGGGCTTCCAGGCATCCCTGGAAGTTCTCCCTCCCTTGGGCCTATAGGTCTTACGTGCCCACTTCACCTGGGCTGAAGCTGCAGTAGTTTTGGTCTTCATTTTGGTCTCCAAGAGCCTGTTGGAGAGCGGGGTCTGGTTGTGTGTGTTTTTCTTCTGGCTTCTAAGGGGAAGTTTATCTTTTCTCTACTCTCTAGAAGCTTATGGGGGGGGGGGGAAGGAGGGCCCCTGCATGCAGCTTTTCCAATCTTCTTGATCCAATCATCAGTTAATGGTATTTAGACTGGTTCCATATCTTAGCAATTAATGCTTCTGTGAAAATTCTGGAACATATAGATTTCTATGTTGATGGTTTCAGATTGGACAGATGTTCAAGAATGAGATTGTTTCCAGTTTTTCCAGATTTATTTATTTTTTTAATGGCAAACCCAGTTTGTTTTCCATAATGGAAGCACCAGTTTAAATTCCCAAAAGTGTTATAGGATTCCATTTTCTCCACATCCTTTCCAACACTTGTTGCTAGGACTCTTTTTAATTTGTGCTGTTGTGACAGGAGCTTTGTTGCCACTTTGTGTCTAGAACTCAGTAAGCGACACAACAGTCGTGGAGCAGGTCTGCAAAGCAAGACTACTACCTGAGCAGAAGTCCTGTGCTGCTTATTGAAAGCATACAGACCAGAAAAAGCTGATCATGCAACAACAGTATGAGGAATAACGTGGATAGGATTGGAATGGAGGACAAAGTTTTATGAAGTAAAAAGAAGGAAACAGAAGGGGACATCTTGACCAAATGTCAAGAGAAATTTCATTAGCAAAATATTTGTTGTTATCACAAGTAGAGTTGCCCTGAAACCACCATGGAGATAGTCAAATAATCAGGTCAATAGCATTCTAGACATACCCCGGCCTCCCTCATGATGCAGACTATACTCTGCAGGTAGTCACAGCTCTGTTGTGATTTGCAGATATGAAATAGCTCACAGTTGCCTATGAGAGGCCAACTAGTAGCCAGTTCATAGGAATCCACTATGTGCTATGATCACAGGCATGAGATGATAACACATTTTGGTTTTAATCTGTTGCTCTTTCATTAAAAATGAAGATGAACATTTTTTTCACATAATTTTCACAATCTGGATATCTTCTGTGGTTAATTGTTATGCCTGCTGCCCATTTATTATTTTTAAAATTAATAAATTGAGGCAATAATTTACCTCCATCAGAGTGCATTCACCACTAATAACCTATATTCCACCACCACAGACATCTGTGCTTCCTACCCTGTTTGTTCTTTATCCTTCCCAAATCTTGGTGTTTCAGTTATGTAGTCAGCTATCAAGGGTTAGTTTTTCAGCATGTCTTCATCTGACAATTAATTTATATTCAACTTATTAGTAACAACATCCGGTATTTATCTTTCTCCTCTGACTTATTTCATTCTTATCATTCTTTCAAGCTCCATCCATATTGCCACAAATGGCATGTTTCCCTTTTTGATTGCAGAGTAATATTCCATTACATATATATCATATCTTCTTGATCCAGTTCTTTTCTGGTTGTTTAGGTTGTTTGCATAGTTTAGCTACAGTAGTACATAGTGTTCTCATGTCTAAATCCATGTCTTATGACATAGCAGTTCTTATATGTCAATCTTTAATCCATTTGGACTTTATTTTTTGTATTTGGAGTTAGCAAGTGTATCAATTTCATTTTTTTATGTGTGAGTTTATAGTTTTCTCATAAGAAAATAAAAATGGGGAGTTTTTTGTTGTTAGACTATGTTTTTTTGAAATATATCTTGTATAGCAATCTTTTATCAGTTACGTATTTTGTACATATTCACTGTAATTTATTAGGCTTTATTTTATTTTTTTTAAAGATTTATTTATTTATTTGTGCATACAGAACTGGGGTACAGGCCAGAGGCTCAGGGGCGGTGAGAGGCTTCACCAGAGACAGAGTGGGGAGCAGAACAGGCAGATCTATGAAGTACACTGCTGAGGGAAGCAGGAGGCGGGTCAGGAGAGGTCTGGCTCACCATGTGGTCTCCTCCAGGGCAGGCAGCAGGCGGGAATAGGGAATCAAACTCATGCGGAAGTGGCTTCAGATTCTCAGTGCTGTGCTTTAACCCGCTGCGCCACCAGGGAGGGCCTAGGCTTTATTTTTAATCATCTATTTTACTTTGCTATGCAGAAACTTTTTAACTTGAGCTAATTCATTTTGTTTATTTTTGTTTTTAATTTCCTTGCCAGAAAATTCAGGTCACCGAAAATATCTTTGACTTTGACAAGATGTGTTTTTCTATGTATTTTATTGTTGCAGTTCTTTGTCTAAATTGTTAATCATTTGGAGTTTCTTTTTTCTTATTTGGGGTTAGAAACCAATTCAATTTCATTCTTTTATGTGTGGATTGATAATTTTCTCAACTCTATTTGCAAAAGAAACTGTCTTTTTCCATTGTATGTTCAGACTTGCTTTATCTTATATTATGTTCTTGTAAATATTTGGATTTAGTTCTGGGATTTTGATTCTATTCTGTTGACCTATGTATCTTTTTTTTTCAGTACTCTATTGTTTTTAATAATGTTGCTTTATAGTAAAGTTTGAAGTCAGGTAATATATCTCCATTTCTCACCTTTATTTTGAAAGCTTACTTTTGCAGTTTCAGACCTTTTGTGGTTTCATATGAATTTCAATGTGTTTTGTTCACTTTCATTGAAAGATAATGCTAGTACTTTGATGGGGGTGGCATTAAATTTATTTATCATTTTAGTGAAGACAATAATTTTGATTATGTTAATTTCTCCGGAGACTTCCTTAAGCATAGATCTTTCCATCTCCTTTTTCATAAGTTCTGTATAAATATCTTATATTAATTTTATAGGTCTTTTGCTTCCATAGTTAGATTGTTACTAAATTATTTAATTCCTTTTGAAGAAATTTTAGTAATAAAAAAATAATAATAAAGATGAACTCATGTCATTCACAGCAACATGGAAGGAGCTATGCTTAGTGAAATAAGGCAGAAAAAAAGAGAAAAGTATCAAATGGTTTCACTTATAGGAGGAATATAGGGGAACCAAATAAGGGACCAGGAAAATAATAATAGTAATAATATGTTAAATATAGTTATTTCCTTAACTTCTTTGCTTCATTTTTATTATTTATAAAAAGAGCTATTGGGCCCTCCCTGGTGGCGCAGCGGGTTAAAGCACTGCACTGAGAAGCTCAAGTCACTTCCGCATGAGTTCGATTCCCGCCTGCCCCAGAGGTGACCACATGGCG
>NW_004567104.1:1923384-1925234 GCF_000260355.1 Condylura cristata
AAAAAAAAAAAAAGAGCTATTGACTTGTGTCTGTTGATTCTGCAATCTGCAACTTTGCTTATTATGTTATTTCAAATAATTTTCTGATGGAGTCTATGCTTTTCTACAAATAACAGCATATTGTCTGTAAACAGTGTACACATCTCTTTTCTGATTTGGGTTCTTTTATTTTCATGTTTGTTTTTCTTTTCTATGGCTTTGACCCAAACCTCAAATCCTAAGTTAAACATAGTAGCAATACTGTACATCTTTGTCTTATTCCTGACCCTAAAGGGAAAGTTTTCATTTTTTCACCATTGTCTCTTGGTTTGTGATTTATGACCTTTATTACATTTTTAAAAAGTCCCTTCTATTCCCAAATTGTTAAGAGTTTTTTTATCATAAATATATACTGAATCTTATCAAATATTTCTCTAAATCTATTAGTATTGTATGATTTTTATCTTTGATTTTGTTGACATGTATTAATTAATTTATATGTGTAAACTTAACCATTCTTATGTCCCTAGGGTATATGTCCCTCTTGATCATGGTGTATAATCCTTGTGATATAGTATCAATATCAGTTTACTAGTATTTTATTGTAGAGTTTTATATCTTTGTTCATCAGGAACATTGGTCTGTAATTTTTTTTTTTTCTTGTGCTGTCTTTTCTGGTTTAATGTCAGGGTAATTTTGCATTATAAAATGTATTAAAGAGCATTTTAAAATCTATTTATAGCCACAATTTGAGGATGGTTGTTATTATTTCTACTTTAAAAGTGACCAGGTTCATTAGTAAAACCATCTTCTTAGACTTGTTTATTTTGGAGGATTTTAAATTTCTTTTTCAAAACTTGTTCTTGTGATCAGTATGTTAAATTCATCTGTTTCTTCCTGGGTTAGCCTTAGTAGACTGTATTGATGTAGAAATTTGTGCATTTTTTCAAGGCTATAAAATCCATTGGCATATAGTTCTTTATAATAATCTCTTATGTATTTTTATATTCTATTTTTAGTGATTTCTCCTCTTTCATTTGTGATTCTTATTATTAATATTTTCTCTCTTTTATTTTGTTAGCCTAGTTTGAGGTTTGTCTATTTTTGTTTATTCTTGAAGTTGGAGATTATCCTGCTTTTGTCTTGGTTGTTTCCCTTTTTCAAATTGCTTTATGTGTATTATTAGATTGTTTATTTGGGAATTTTTCTTAATATTTATTAATGTTTCTTAATGTCAGACTGTTTGCAATTATTTTTCTCCCATACTACAGATTTCACTGCATCCCATAGGTTCTGGAAGTTGTATAATTACTTTTAACCATCTCAAGTTATTTTTCAAATTCTGCTGTAATTTTGCTTTTTATCTGATTGCTAATAAGTGGCATGTTGTTTAGTATCCATGTATTCATAATTCACAATAGTCAGAGAACATACTTGATGTAATTCCTACTTCGTAGTTTCATTTCCCATCCTTTAAATCTATGTTTGGCCTTTTTGATTAGATAGCTTTTGTAGACAATAGGATGCAGGAATTTGTTTTAAAATCTATTCAGTCACACTATATTGTTGGACTGGTGAAAATCAAGCCATTTACATTTAATATAATTATTATGATATAAGTGTTAATTGCCATTTTGTTGTTTTTGCTGTTTTGTCGGTTATTTCTTTGTGTTGTCTTTTATGTTTTTTGAGGTCTTCTTATTATGTCTTATGTTCCCTTTTCATTGTTTTTTTTTTTAAAGATTTATTTATTTATGCATACAGAACTGGGGTACAGGCCAGAGTTGCAGGGGCGGTGAGAGGCTTCACCAGAGACAGAGCAGGGAGCAGAACAGGCAGATCGACAAAGTACACTGCTGAGGGGAGCAGCA
>NW_004567104.1:1925874-1927441 GCF_000260355.1 Condylura cristata
TAACACTGCTAACACAATTTACTACTATCCCAAGACCCTTAACAACCTTTTGCTAACAAGCTCACCCTTTTCCAGACCCCTCTTCCTTTGATGATAACTAGACAGCTGTATATATGATAACGGTCACAAAAACGTATAATCTAGCATACCATAAATTGCAAACAGAAGAATGCTTTTTCCCTTGTCCTTGAGAATGTTTTATGGCGATATCTCATTAACTTACCCTATGCATTATTACAATTAACTACTTGCTACCAGTATAAATAAAGACCTGCTGAAGGAAAAGCAGGAAGACTTGCACTCTATCCTGACTCCCGTGTCTTCCTCGCATCTGCTCCCCTCTCCCCTCTTTTGGAATATCCACTCCCTGATGACTTCCCATCTTAGGGTCCTGCCTGTGCTGCCTCAAGACACCCCAAAGGTTGAAGCTGGTCTCTGACACTATTTCTATTCATTTTTTTTTTTTTTGAGATTCTACAGAGGTTAGAATATGATAAGCTGATTGTGAGACCTACTGGTTAGCCTGTACTCTGATTTGTTCTGGCTCTTCTCCCTAGATAATATGTCATTTAGATGTGTGTCTCCATATTCATTCTTCTGTGGTTCATAAGACTTTTCTTTCATGTATGGCTTGGTGACAAATTCTTTTAGGTTTTGATCTTCAGTGAAGTTCCTTATTCTTCCAACTATCTTACAACAAATGATTCTGTGCTGTAACATTTTTCTTTAAGTACTTTATTTTTTTTCAGTCCCTTCATATCAATAATGTTTTTTGAAAAGTCCACTGACAATCTGATTGGTGATCCCTTATATGTTCCTTTTTTTCTTTTAATGTTTAAAAAAATCCTGTTCTGGTTTTACTAGTTTTATTTTAATGTGCCTTGGTGGGTATTATTTTGTTTAAAACTCTTTGGGCCTCTTAGAGCAAAATATCTGGTTCATTTCCCAGATTGAGATAATTTTGAGCGATTATTTATTTTTTTAAAGGTTGATTTATTTATGCATACAGAACTAGGGTACAGGCCAGAGGTGCAGGGGTGATGAGAGGCTTCAACAGAGACAGAGTGGGGAGCAGAACGGGCCAACTGACAAGGTACACTGCTGAGGGGAGCAGTGGGTGGATCAGGAGAGGTGTGCCGCACCATGTGGATCAACTCCGGGATGGGGATCGAACTCATGCTGAAGTGGCTTTAGCTTCTTAGTGCTGTGCTGTAACCCGCTGCACCACTAGCTCCTGAGCATTTTTTTTTTTTAAAGATTTATTTATTTGTGCATACAGAACTGGGGTACAGGCCAGAGGCTCAGGGGCGGTGAGACGCTTCACCAAAGGCAGAGTAGGGAAAAGAACAGGCAGATCCATGAAGTACACTGCTAAGGGGAGCAGCGGGAGGGTCGGGAGAGGTCTGCCACGCCATGTGGTTACCTCCAGGGCAGGCGGGAATCAAACTCATGCGGAAGAGGCTTTAGATTCTCAGTGCTGTGCTTTAATCCGCTGCGCCACCAGGGAGGGCCGTGAGCAATTATTATTTTTTTTTTTATTAAAAAGTTTATTTTTACATCATTTTTC
>NW_004567104.1:1929691-1944457 GCF_000260355.1 Condylura cristata
TCATATAATTTCATTCTTATTCCTCTACTGTTAAATTTGTGTATTCACCAATATTGCATTTTGAGAACATTATTTCTGGTGTGTTTTTTTTTTTTGGTTTTTTTTTTTTTTTACCAATGAGGCTGACAATTGCATTTTTAAAATGAGTTCTATAGAATTTCCTGCTCTGTTATTTCTAACTGTAGCTGATTTGTGGTTTTTTTAATCTTTATTATGTTGTTGTTTTATACCCTCCACTGTCTTTTTGAAATCCACATTTTTTTTTAAAGCTCTGTTTATTTATGCTTACAGAACTGGGGTACAGGTCAGAGGTATGGGGGTTGAAAGAATTTGCCAGAGTGGGGAGAAAGAACAGGTAGATAAACTGAAATACACTGCAGAGGGAAGCAGCAGGTGGGTCAGGAAAGGTCTGCCACATCATGTGGGTCACCTCCCTGGCCAGAGACAGAACTTTTGTTGCAGTGGCTTTGGTAGCTTCATAGTGCTGTGCTTTAACCAGTTGCACCACCATAGAGGGCCCAAAATCCACAAATGTTTTTAGAACTTTTACCTTAACTATTTTTCTGCTATGTTTTACAGTTCTGTTGGGTTGGGACTCCTCTTAGTTTTCTTTTATTTGTCTGTATATGAGATGGTGGTTGTATGTTTTTTCCACATTTTGATTTTTTTAAATTTATATATACTTTACATTTTTATATCATTTTTCATTTTTTACAACATATGCTTTATCCACTCATATGGTCCCGAAAGAGTTCCCAACACCAATTAACCTGGGCACCATCACCATAGTCTCTTGTGCTTTTCCCACCCATTTTGATCTAGTTTCCTCCTTACCCCCACCCTCGCAAGGATGTAAAAATCAAAATCAATGGCCGCTATAAATCATTTTGAATTTTTTATAAGTTATAGTAGGGATAGATTTTCAGACTGTTGTTTTTGCATTTATTGAAGTAATGTGGGGACTGGTGGTGGCAAGATATAGTAAGTATAAGAGAGGATTGGGATAGTTTGACACCTCCAGTAAACTCAGGAATTTAAATTTGAATGCTGTAGGTGCCAGGGTTTTGTGGTTGTGAAAAATAATGATTTCTTCTATGCTAGCTACTCATTCTCACTGCTTGCTGTAGCCTCATTACAACTTCCATTCTAGATTATTTTTAGTACAAGAGCAACACTGGACATGGTTTGTAGGTGATACTGGGTCATTGGTCAGTTGCTTTTTCTTATCTAGCATTGAGACTTATCCTGGGATATTTCTTCTGATATTGTTACTTGAGCTCTAATTTGCTCAAGTATTCCTTGATTTTGGTTTTAGACCTGGGATGGGGGTGGTAGGTGTGTTGAATAGAGACCCACATGCTCGGACTTACTTCTTCCTGCCAATAAAATCTCTAGCTGTTTTATGTTGAGTTCCTAAGACTGGAGCAAGTAATCCTTGCTCTGAACCACACCTCCCCACCCCCGCACCACTCTAACAGGGCCTCTCTGTCCTGGGTGCCAAGTCCTACAACCCTTAATCCAGGGCAGTGCCAAAGTCTCAGGGTGGTTTGATCCTGGCATGTGTTTGAGTCAAGAACTGTGTCTGTGTATATGTGTGCGTGTGGGCGTTGTCCAGAATTTTATCCTCCTTATGGTTTGTGCTGCTCAGTTATCCTATAAAAATGCTGTTTTCCTGTCTTTATGTGTTTTTGTATTGGTCCATTTTTCTCTCAGGTGTGTTTGTTTGTTTGGGAGGGGTTGTTTCATTACAATCTAGTTCTGAGTATCTGGAGGAGAGTCCAGGGTATTCACTCTGCCACCATCTAGCCTGAATGTATAGCATATCTTTATCTATTCATCTGTCTTCTAGTATTTAAACTATTACCCTAACTTAACTATTGCATATGGTGCTGCAGTTCATGTTGTAGTACATGTTGCTTTTTGAATAGGTGAGCACATATTCTTTGGATAAATACCTAGAAGTGGATCAAATGGTAGAACTATTAATATTTTGAAATCTCTCTCTATAGTTTTCCATGGGGTTTAGTCAATACTTCCATCAACATGCATGAGGGTTCCCTTTTATATATATTCCCCAAATTTTTGCTTCTGATCTTTTTGGTATGCACCATTCTCATGGCTCTGAGTGAAATAATCCTGGTTTTCATTTGCATTTCATTAGTGATAAGCAATGACTGTTAGTTATCTGCAGGTCTTTGGAGAAATATCTTTTGACCTGCTTATTTTTTGATTGGCTAATATATTTTTGCTTTATTGAGCTGTATATATTATTTATAGACCTGAGATATTAGTATCTTGTTGGATATATTATGTGTACATGGTTTGTCCAATTCTGTAAGTTGTTTTCTATTTTATTTACATTTTTTTCTTGTGCAGAAGCTTTTTATTTTGCTTGCTATTTTTTTTTACTTGCAATTGTAGTAGATTCTCCAAAAGATGCCAGAAGCTAACATCATAGATTTTTGTTTGGTTTTCTTTTTTGTATTTTGTGGTTTCTGGTTTCATGTCCATGTTAAGTTTTTAATCTATTTTGATGGTAATGTCGTCTCATTTTTTTAATGTTGCTGTACATTTTTCTCAACACCAGTTGTTAAACAAAATCTCCTTTCTCCATTATATACTCTTGGTTTCCTTTGCTATAAATTAACTGCCCATATAAATGTGGGGTTATTTCTGAGCTTCATTTTATTCCATTAGTCTTTGTGTCTACTTTTATTACAACACTATGTTATTTTTATTTCTATAGCTTTGTAATATGCTTTAATCTGGGAATGTGATATCTCTGTTCTTTTTTTTCTTTTGTCAGAAATACTTTGTTTATTCAAGTTCTTTTTTTTAAAGATTTATTTATTATGCATACAGAACTGGGGTTCAGGCCAGAGGTGCAGGAGTGGTAAGAGGATTCACCAGAAGCAGAGCAGGAAGAAGAACAGGCAGATCAAGGAAGTACATTGCTGAGAGGAGCACGGAGTGAGACAGATGTCTGCCCTGCAATGTGAGTCACCTCCCTGGCCAGGGATCAAACTTGAGGTGAAGCAGCTGTGGCGAGCTTCATGGTGCTGTACTTTAAACCTTTGCACCACCAGGGAGGGCCCTACTTACTCAAATTCTTTTGTAGTTCCATATAAATTTCAGAAATATTCTATTTCTGCAATGAGCAAGGCTGAAACTTGATAGGTATTGCACTGAAACTGTATAGTATTTTAGTTAATATGGTCATTTAGAAGTGTTAATTCCTTCACCCCGATCAAGGAATATCTTCACATTTATTTGTGTTGCATTTTTTTTTTTAAGATTTATTTGTGCATACAGAACTGGGGTACAGGCCAGAGGCTCAGGGGCAGTGAGAGTCTTCACCAGAGACAGAGTGGGAGCAGAACAGGTAGATCTACAAAGTACACTGCTGAGGGGAGCAGTGGGCAGGTCAGGAGAGGTGTGTCACGCCATGTGGTCACCTCTGGGGCAGGTGGGAATCGAACTCATGCAGAAGTGGCTTTAGCTTCTCAGTGCAGTGCTTTAACCCCCTGCGTCACCAGGGAGGGCCAAGTATTACATTTCTTTTAATAATATCTTGTAGTATCCATTGTACCGCCATTTCTTCGTAGGTGTTTTGATACAATTATAATAACTTTGATTTCTTTCTCTTCTAAATTATCTTTTTGTATAGAAGTTCAAAAATTTTTGTATGTTGATTTTGTTATCTGCCACTTCAAGGTGGCAGATTTACTTAATTACAATTTTTAGTGGAGCTTTTGGGCTATTTTGAGTATATAATCATGCACCTGCAAATAGTGATGGTTTTACTTCTTCTTTTCCAATTTGGACTCATTTTATATCTTCCTTCTGCCTATGTGTTCTACCTAGCACTTCTAATACCATGTCAGATAGTAGTGGATATCCTTGTCTAGTACCTGATCTTAGAGGAAAAGTTTTCAGGTTTTTCATCAAGTATGATATTAGCTATATGTTTGTTATTATATAATCTTTGTTATACCAAGATAAGTTCCTTCTATTCTCATTTATTCTTTTATTATTTTTTTCTTTATTACCATATCAATATTATATAACACTGTATATCTGTATATGATTTAGGGGGAATAAATTCACCTTTCTTCAGATGTTTGTTAACATCTCTCCCCCACCATCAATGCACCCACATTCCTTTACCCTAGGCTTTTGAAGCACCTTTTCCCCCTTTGCTTCCATCCTCCTCCTGATTCTCTTTCCCCCGTCTAGTAGCTTCAATTCTACAGTCTTATTTCAAGGATTTACTTTGTTTAATTTTTGTTATATTGTTCTATATTTCACCTCTAAATGAAACCATTTGATATTTATCACTCTCCTAAACTATTTCACCTAGCATAATTCCACCAGTTCCATCTATGTTTTTGAAAATGACAGTTCATCTTTTTCTTTTTTTTGCTGAGTAGCATTTCCTTGTATATCTATCTACCTATCTATATGTCACATATTGTTAATTCTTTATTGAGTGTTTTTATGATAGACAACGTGGAATCCTCTCTCTGTATCTATTCATACAATCTTATGCTTTTTGCCATTCCTTTTATTGATATGATGATTTACATTGATTATTTAGTTTATGTTGAACCATGTTTCTATCCTTTGACTAAGTACCACTTTTAGTGTGTTGTTGAATTTAGTTTACCAAGATGATGTTGAGAATTGTTGCATCTGTGTTCAACAGGTATATTGGACTGAACTTTCTCATTTGTGTGCTGTATTGTAGGATTTGCTACCAGAGTAATGTTGGTTTCATGAAATATGCTCAAAAGTATTTCTGCTTTTGCTCTTTGGAAGAATATATAAATGATATGCATTAGTTATTCTTTTTTTTTAAAAAAAAAAGATTTATTTATTTATTCATACAGAGCTGGGGTACAGGCCAGAGATGTGGAAGGTGAGAGGATTCACCAGGGACAGAGTGGGGAGCAGAACAGGCAGATCGAGGAAGTACACTGCTGAGGGGGGCAGTGGGCGGGTCAGGAGAGGTCTGCCGCGCCATGTGATCACCTCCGGGGGCAGGCGGGGATGTAACTCATGAGGAAGTGGCTTAATCTTCTTAGTGCAGTGCTTTAACCCGCTGCGCCACCAGGGAAGGCCTGCATTAGTTATTCTTTAAGGCTTCTAAAGTTCACTTATAAAACAATCTGGTGCAGGGCTTTTGCTTTTGCTTTTGCTTTTTTTTTTTTTTTTAGGACACTTCTGACGATTATTTCAACTTTCTTGCTTGTCATTGGTCTGTTCGGGTTTTCTGTTTCTTCGAAAGTTGTATGCTTCTAAAAACTTGCACATTTATGGCCTTGTGTATTTTCAAGATGTTTATTATAACTTTTTTCATTGTGATACTATTTATTATAGTTTTATGACTTTTTTTCATGGTGAATTTAGTTAGATGTTTGTCTATCTTGTTTATTCCTGAGGCAATAGAAAGTTACATTTGGTTGTTTGATACAACCATTCACTCTCTGCCTTATGATTTATGAGAGTATCCATTTACATTAATGATGATTATTCCTATATTAGAGGTTGCTACTGCCGTCTTTTCTTAGTTTTCTCATTCCATTTATTTTTTTTGTACTTTTTTTGTGAACTTTCTTCTTTTTTTTGGATAGAAGAATCACTTTAAACATTTCTCATAGGGTAAGCCTGGTGTTGGCAAATTTCTTCAAGTTTTGTTTTTCTTGGGAGGCCTTTATTTTCACTCATAAATGAAAGTAAGTCTTATAGGATACAATATTCTTGGCTGAGTATTTTAATTTTTGAATATTTTAATATGATATTGGTTTCTCTTGTAGCTTATTGATTCTATTGGGAAGTCTGATATAGGCCTCATGGCCTTCCTAGGTTACATGTTTGTTTCTCCTAGCCATCCTCAATATTCTTTCTTTCTTTTATTCTTGATCGTTTCATTACTATGTATCTTATTATATTTAGATGTCAGCTGTTTGTTTAGATTCATTGACTTTATATTTATTTTCTTCCGTACTTTGGACATTATGTCTCTGATGCTTTTTATGATAAGCTCTCTGTTCTCTTTCTTTCCTCTGTAAGACAGTTCTCCAAGTGCTTCTATAAATTTTCTTACTTTATGTTTTTTCCTTTGCCACCTGAATTATTTGTACTTTAACATCTTTAAGGGTACTGACTCAGTCTTTTATTTGCTCTATTCTATTTACAACTTTCTCTGGAATTTTTTTAAATCTCATTTATTCAGTTCATTGCTTCCAGAATGTGTTACTTTCTTATTTAAAGTTTCAATTTCCAGTTCATGATTTTTAATTTTGTTTCTGAGCTTATTATTTTGTTTCTCTGAATTTTGTTATACTTCTTTGTTTAGATTTTTCTCAGTTGTGTTATATCATTTTGACTTGACTTTCTGACTTTTTTTTTATCATTTTGGTGCAATTTTGCACTCTCTACCTGATAAGGAGATACACTTTGTGTACTTATGGTTGAACTCTGCAGAGTTATCCTCCATTTATGGTACCATGGTCCCTTGAAGTATAAAAAATTGTCTTGTGAAGATTTGTGTGCTCATTTTTCTATTTTAAATATATGTATTTAAAATAAATATCTGTAACAGTAATTTAGATTGTTTAAGTACTTTTGCTTTTCCTGCAGGTAGTGCTATGGTTTTAGTATACATTTATTTGTCTTTTATGATATTTGTAGTTACTGAGATGATTTTTCTATGAAAAAGTTATAAGAAAAATTTATTTAAAAGATTACTCATAGTAAAATTGCAACTATGAGCTTAAGCTACTGGGAAAACTGGCTATTTCCCATCACCACTTGAGTGGCTGGAGCCATGGTGGTGGTTTAATGTTTGCTACTGGCTTGCTAGCCTCTCCACCAAGTGCTAGTTGAGTTTGAAAGCCAGGTCCCTCACACAGAAGCTGTAGGCAGTGTGAGCAGCACGGGTGACAGCATTTTACTGGCCACTGCCAGTGGCTCTACTGTTGTGTGTGAAACCTTTTTAGTTTGAGGTGATACTGTAATAGGTACAGGTTTCATGGACTCCGCCCCCACTCCAGATACTGGAACTACTGATCCCATCAATAACAAGGAGAAGCATGCTGGGATGTGAGGGCAGAACTGAGCAGCCAGGTTGGGATAAAACCCGACATGTGGGCTCTGGGGCTCTCTTGGCCTGGTGGTTCGTGGCTGATGGTTTTGGCTCTCGATCGGCTTTCAGTGTGCTGGTGGAGTCCAAGACAGCAGAACTGGTAGGACATTCTAGTTAACTTGTATTTCTCTCCCTCTTTCCCTGGGTTATTCCTTTACTGTTCTCCTTATAAATAAATCCATTATTTAACCTTTTTGAGTGTGCCCATAATATGATTGAATTGTAAGCACATGGGTGAGACAGACAGACAACCCAATTCACATTGGGGTGCCCTGTAACAATACTAATTTTCACATAAAATGTATTGCCACATGTGCTGGGAGAACTGGGAAGCTACATGCAAAAAAATGAAACTAGATCACTGCCTCACTCCAGTCACAAAATCAATTCGAAGTGGATTAAAGACCTAGACATAAGAACGGAAACCATAAAATACCGAGAAGCAAAGATGGGTCAAACACTACATGACATACACTTCAGCAACATCTTTAAAGACAGAGCACCCAACGCCACAATAGTGAAGGCAAAGATAGATAGGACTATATCAAGTTAAAGAGCTTCTGTACAGCAAAAGAGACATTACAAAAACCAAACAGACAGCCCACTAATTGGGAAAACATTTTCTCACACAAAAGTAGTGATAAAGGACTGATCACAAAAATATACGGAGAACTGATGAAGCTCAACAAAAATGAAGTAAACAACTCCATCAAAAAATGGACAGAAGAGCTAAAAAGACACTTCTGCAAAGAGGAAATGCAGATGGCCAACAGGCATATGAAAAAATGTTCAACATCTCTCGTAATAAGGGAGATGCAAACTAAAACCACAATGAGATACCACCTCACCCCAGTGAGAATGGCACATCTTCAAACAATTAGCAACAACAAATGTTGGTGAGGATGTGGAGAAAAAGGAATTCTCCTGCACTGCTGGTGGGAACGCAAACTAGTACAACCACTATGGAAAACTGTTTGGAGGTTCCTCAAACTGCTTAAGATGGAGCTTCCCTGTGACCCAGCAACCCCACTCCTAGGTATCTATCCAAAAGACACAAAAACACTGATTGAAAAAGATACCTGTGGCCCTCCCTAGTGGCGCAGCGGGTTAAAGCTGAAACCACTTCCGCATGAGTTTGATTCCCGCCTGCCCCGGAGGAGATCCACATGGCGTGGCAGACCTCTCCTGACCCGCCCGCTGCTCCCCTCAGCAGTGTACTTCGTCAATCTGCCTGTTCTGCTCCCGCTCTGTCTCTTGTGAAGTCTTTCGCAACCCCTGAGTCTCTGGCCTGTACCCCAATTCTGTATGCACAAATAAATAAATCTTTAAAAAAAAAAAGATACCTGCACCCCCATGTTTATTGCTGCTTTATTTACAATTGGAAAAACATGGAAGCAGCCCCAATGCCCCAAAGTAGATGACTGGATTAAAAAGTAGTGGTACATATATACAATGGAATATTACTCAGCAACCAAAAATGAGAAACACATGTCTTTCGCAGTAACTTGGATGGAGCTGGAAAAGATCATGCTTAGTGAGATAAGCCAGAAAGAGAAAGAAAAATACCAGATGGTTTCACTCATAGCAGGAGTATAATGGACCAGGCGAGAAAATAACAAAAATAATGAACAACCATATACCAGAGACATTTTGTGGGGGTGGAGTGGGGAATGGAATAAAAAACGGGGGGGTGGGGAGAAAAGTGCATGGGATTATGGTGATGGCACAAGGGTGACTTGGTGATGGGAAACCCGTGGGGATTACAATTGAGATGGAAAAAAAAATATGTACAGAATGATGTAAAAATAAACTGTTATAAAATTAAAAAAAAATGTATTGCCACATGTTGTAACTTTTATGTACGTGTATAATCTATTTCCAATTTGGTTTGGTTCATGGAATTAGAGCGTGATCTAACTTCATTCTTTTATATATAGTTATCCAGTTTTCCCACCACTATTTCTTAAAGAGATACTCATTTCTCCATTGAGCAGTTGTGGCTTCTTTATCATGAATAAAGTATTGATATATACATGAATAAATTTCTGGGTTTTCTGTTCTGTTCCATTAATCCATGCATTTATTTTCATCCTAATAGGTGTTGTTTTAATTTCTGTTGCTTTATAATATCATTTAAAGTCAGGTAACACAATGATTATATTTCCTTTTAAACCTCAGCATGTCTTAGGTATTTGTGGACTATTGTGATTCCACAGAAATTTTAATAATTTTAATTTTATGTTTTTGAAGAATACCAGTGGTATTTGAATGGGGATTCATTAAGACTATGTCATTCTGATTATATTGATTGTCCTCACATGGACATGCAATGTCATTCCATCTCTTTATGTTTTGCTGTATAACTGTTAGTAGATTTTTATAGTTTTCATTTGTATAACTCCATCACCACCTTGGTTAGGCTAATTCCTAGGTATTTGATTTTTTAATGAAATTATCGTCTAAATTTCTTATTCTTGTTATTCATTATTTATGCATAAAATACAGCATTTTTGTATGCTGATTTTATAACACACCACTTTGCTATAGTCAATTATTATTTCTAATGTTTTCTCATGCAATCTTTAGGGATTTTTATATATAGTATCATAATGCCTGTAAATGATAATTTTACTTTTTTTTTCCAACTGGAATCCTTTTATTTCCTGTTGTCTCATTGTTTAACTAAAACCTCCAAAATTAATTAAACAGAAGTGGTAACAATAGGCATCTTTGTCTTGTTTCTGATCTTATATGGAAAACTTTATTTTTCACCATTAAGTATTCTTTTGGCTGTAGCTTTGATATATATGGCCTTATTATGTTAAGGTAGGATTATTCTAACTCCAGTTTCCTCATAGATTTCATCACACAGGGGTGTTGGATTGTGTCAAAAGTTTTATATGCATCTATTGATAGTATGATTTTTAATTTTTTTCTTTATTTACTTGATTTACATATATTGAACCATCCTTCTCTTCCTATGATAAATTCCAATTGAACATGAAATGTAATCCTTGCACTATGTTGCTGAATTTAATGTGATCATTTTTAAAAAAAGATATTTTCAAGGCCCTTCTGACACAAGCTATTCAACTTCTATCGACTGACATATTCTGGATAAAGACGGAAGTGCTCTGAAAAATCAGACTTTCCACGCTAACTTATGTTATGGCTTCCCTTTTTTGTATAATCGTAATATCAAAATATTCTGAGCAACCTTCAGCTTACAATTGGATTGCCTCAGCCTCATAAGGTGCTACCTGGCCCTGACAAGCAAGTACTGCACCAGGGTGAGAAATTCCTCTTGAAGTCAAAAGTCATTAAACAGCTGGCTGATTAATAAAAACAAATGGCTGTTACTACAAAGTCTCTCTCACTGCCAGACTGAGGAAGACCCAAATCTTATCACTCTATCTCACATAGCCTTCTATTCAGTTTCTAAATAACCACTCAAGCTTTCTACTATTTAGTCTTTGGATATGAAATTCACCCAAGTCACCTATTCAGAGCTAATCAGGATTTTTACCTTCTAGACTTCAAGGAAACTCACTTAAACTTTCTAACAAGTTTTTCAAAGAACCTTACCTTAATTTGATTTACAAGAAATTTCCTCTTCCTGCCCTCACTTTACTTTACCCCCTAGGATGTCTTTATGAAAATGAAAGCCCTTAAGTAATAGATAATGTTTAAGGGACTTTGGTTAAACTTCACTGAGGTAAATACAGTAATATTAGTCTTAAACTTTGTGAATCTATGTACCTGTTTTAACTTTTGATAGATTGATTTTAAAAATTTAATCTCGGGCCCTCCCTGGTGGCGCAGCGGGTTAAAGCACAGCACTAACAAGCTAAAGCCACTTCCGCATGAGTTCGATTCCCGCCTGCCCCGGAGGTGATCCACATGGTGAGGCAGACTTCTCCTGACCTGCCTGCTGCTCCCCTCAGCAGTGTACTTCGTCAATCTGCCTGTTCTGCTCCCCGCTCTGTCTCTGGTGAAGCCTCTCACCGCCCCTGAGCCTCTGGCCTGTACCCCAGTTCTCTATGTACAAATAAATAAATCTTAAAAAAAAAAAAAAATCATCTCAACTAAAGGTCAAAAAGACCCCAGACTATTCTTAGAAAAAAGGTGATTGTGATCTCAGCTCATTTCATATGCTAATGCCATCCCTCTGCCTGCTTGAAATGTATGAAATAGTCCTCTACTGAAGGCAGAGCAAGAAGACTGAGTCTTCCTCATGCCCCCCCTCCCCTTATGCAGCAGGTTAGGATGCACAACAGCAAGCTAGCCATAGGAGCTTCAGTGCTGGTTCAATCCCTAGCCCTGGAGGTGATCCTCATGGCACAGCATATCTCTCCTGACCCGCCCACCTGCTGCTCCCCTCAGCAACATACTTTTCTGCTACCCACTCTGTCTCTGGTGAATCCTCTCATTACCCCTGCATCACTGGCCTGTACCCCAGTTCTCTATGTACAAATAAATAAATCTTAAAAAAAAAAAAAATCATCTCAACTAAAGGTCAAAAAGACCCCAGACTATTTTTAGAAAAAAGGTGATTGTGATCTCAGCTCATTTCATATGCTAATGCCATCCCTCTGCCTGCTTGAAATGTATGAAATAGTCCTCTACTGAAGGCAGAGCAAGAAGACTGAGTCTTCCTCATGCCCCCCCCTTCCCTTATGCAGCAGGTTAGGATGCACAACTGCAAGCTAGCCATAGGAGCTTCAGTGCTGGTTCAATCCCTAGCCCTGGAGGTGATCCTCATGGCACAGCATATCTCTCCTGACCCGCCCACCTGCTGCTCCCCTCAGCAACATACTTTTCTGCTACCCACTCTGTCTCTGGTGAATCCTCTCATTACCCCTGCATCACTGGCCTGTACCCCAGTTGTGTATGCACAAATCAATAAATCTTTTTAAAAAAGATATTTTCAAGATAACATGAATTAGGATATTAGTCTGTAGTTTTTCCATTTTTTGGTGCTTTCTTTGTTTTGATATTTGAGTTATGTTGGTATAAAATGTATAAGGGGACATTTCATTGTTTTAGGTATTTATTAATAATTTGAGCAAGCTGGATATCATTTTTTTAAAAATTTATAAAATTTATTTATGAAACTGTCAGACACTTGAGAGTTAGCTAGTATGGGATTTCTCTACTTATTTTTCTACCATTTCCCTTTTCTCTCTCTCTCTCACGTGTTCTTATTTATCCTCCTCTCCCTAAGTCTTTCCTTTTATTCCTGGATGACTCAGATATATGGTTAATTTGAAAATATTGCTTTTATGGTTTGTCTTTGTTTGATCCTTTGTTTGGTTTCTCACAGGCCACATATGAGTGGAAATATCCAGTACTTACTTTTTCTTTCTGGCTTACTTCAGATATCACAATCCATTTTAATTACATGCGTTGTCACAAATGGCATGAGCCTATCTTTTAGAGCACTGAGTAATATAATTTGTCATAGATTAGTTGCCAGTAAATATGTGGTCTTATTTCTGAGTTCTCATTCTATTCCACCTGTTTGTGTTTATGTTGCAGTAACATTTGGTTTAATTATTATAGCTTTATATTACAGTTTGCAACCTGGAGCTATATTAATACCTCTATTTTTCCCTTTTTTAAAAAGATTTATTTATTTATGCATACAGAACTGAGGTACAGGCCAGAGGCTCAGGGGCAGTGAAAGGATTCAAGAGACAGAGTGGGTAGTAGAACAAGCTGACTGACAAAGTACATTGCTGAGCAGAGCAGCAGGCCAGGAAAGGAGAAGTGTGCCGCACCATGTGGATCACCTCCCAGGTGGAGAAGGAACTCATGCTGAAGTGGCTTTAGCTTCTTGGTGCTGTGCTTTAACCCACTATGCCACCAGGTAGGGCCCTATTTTTAACTTTTTGTAGCCAGGAGAGCTGAGTAGTCATGATTGCTTGGGGTTTCATATCAATTGAAGTAATCTTTGTTGTTCTAATCTGATGATTGTCATTAGTATTTTTATTGATAGAATCTCAAATTTGCTTTGGGTTAGATGGACAATGTTGATTCTTCCTATTCATGTGATTTCTTCCATTTCCTTTAGCAATGTTTATAATTTTCCTTGTATAGGACATAAAAGTAGTTTCAGATTCAGATTCTTTTCCCCTAAATTCCTAACATTTTATTGGAATAACATTTGTTGCATGTTTTATATGTATTTCACTCATAAATTAAAATATAAAACTTTGCTGGGCCCTCCCTGGTGGCGCAACGGATTAAAGCAGAGCACAAAGAAGCTTAAGCCACTTCCGCATGAGTTCGATCCCCACCTGCCCCGGAGGAGACCACATGGCAATCTGCCTGTTCTGCTCCCTGCTATGTCTCTGGTGAATCCTTTCACCCCCAGTTCTGTATGAATAAATAAATAAATCTTAAAAATAAATAAATAAAAAATAAAAAAATATAAAACCTTGCAAAAGTCAATAGTGAAAGATAAGAATTTTGTAGTTCTAATAGATTAGAAATAACTGTGACTAGTAAAAGGTTTAAATTTGGAAATGCTTTTAGAGAAAAGTAATGGGTTCAAATTTAGATTGTGGAGAAATAATACATGTGTAGGTCTACTTATACAAGAATTTTTTTTCTTTCTGGGGGTTCTGCATTAATGAATTCAATTAATGATGGATATAATTTGGTAAATCTGCATTTAACCAAGCCTGAGATATAGAGAACCAACTATACCTTATACTCAGGTATGAGTTTTAATTAACCCCTCTTGCCTCTCCTCTCACATGTTGTTCATGGGTCAACTATATTTACTTAAAGTGTGAGTGAATGAGACTAATAAAATTGCAGGATGAGATAGAGGGAATATGAAGAGAGGGCCTTAATTTCTTACAGGGTGAATCAGAATGCTTACCATACAAAATCAAGTTGTTTTTAAGATTTCATTAGATTTGGATCTCTCTGGAAAGAATTCATCTCAGGTATAGGTTTCTCTTGTTTCTGAAGAGTTTCCCTTTGTGAAAAAAGTAGCACTCCCCTAGCTTGAGCTCTTTAATAAAAGTTATTTATTTAGACCTTCCCAGCTGTCACAAGGGGTTAAATAAAGCACAGCAGTATAAAGCTATCCACTGCCAATGCAGCACCAGTTTGATCCCCACCCCTGCCCCGCCCCCTGTCACGGTGGTGACACAGTAGCACAGCCTATCTCTCCTGTCTCACCCTCTGCTCCCCTCAGCAGTGTGATTCAGTAGATCTGCATGTTCTGCTCCCCACTCAGTCTCTGATGAATCCTCTGAGCCCCCACACCTCTGGCCTGTTCTCCAGTTCTTGTATGCATAAATAAGTCTTTTTTAAAAAGTGATGTGTTTTTTTTACTACTAAAGTTAAATATTTTCACCTAGTTTTAATGCTAATTCTCTTTAAGTAATCTACATTTTAGAGACCCATTTGCTGTTTGGGGCATTGAAGTGGAAAATGTCTAAAGTTATGTTGAAATGAAACCTCACTCTACACTGAAAATTCCAGGGAGTAACATCCAGGGATAAACACTCTCAAGGCCACATGCCTGACTTCTGCACCCCTGACAACTGTTCAGGAATCTCCTGCTTCTGAACTCCCTACTCACTTTTTTTTTTTTTTTTTAA
>NW_004567104.1:1944651-1955485 GCF_000260355.1 Condylura cristata
TGCTTTCAGAGTTGATAGTAGTTTTCTGGTACCTATACTCACTTTTAAAGGGCAAGTGTACCTCTGCTAAGGCAATAAATATCATGTTGCTTCATTGCTCAGGGCCCACACTTTGGAGAAAGACTTGCCCAAGTAAATAAAAACCTTCCCTCCTCCTCTCTGAGTGCTGCCTGATTCTCTGTTGGAATTCTGCCATGACAGAATCCTCCTGATTTCTCTTTATTTTTTTCAGTATGGATTTCCATATCAAAACACACAGCAATGTTTCAGCAGTTTTGTAACCTTGCTATACTGCTTTATAATCACTTAACTAGAACTTTTCCAGGTTTGAGAGGAATAAATGAGTGTGACAACCACTTCTGTATCACTGGAATTTAACCATTGTTTTCACACTACCTTGGGAATATGATGTATACTAAGTATTTTTTCTATCACTTGATGTAGAAATTTTCCTATCATTTGATCATAGGCAATCCTAAGACTTGATGGTGAACATGTTTGGTCTTACATAGAAATGAACATGTTTGGTCTCCATTTGAACATGTGTAATCATTCTTGAGATAGAATGACTCTGTTAGGAAGAGTTTTGGGGAATTCTAGTGTAAAGATTTTATTTCTTATGTGTATTCTGTATACACAGTCACATTCATTAGCTTCTGAATTTTAGGGGTATTATGTGAAGTCAAAGTTGACTGTATTTCACTTAGAAGACAAGAGGCGTGAGAAAAGCCCAAGGATTTAGTTATAGTAAACTGACAGCAAAAAAAATTTCAGTGCATTGAGGAGAATAAATGAAATAATTTTAACACTTTAGCTCCTAGGTTCTTTAGACTAATTCCAATTACATAACAGAAAAAATTTCAAAGAAAGAAAGCCAAACTGAAACTGCTTGTCGGAGTACTTGCAAACCTATTTGAAAGCACAGGCATGGGTAAATGGTGAATTAGACACCACAGCAGAGCTCTGCCTCACTGCGGTGTTAGATGAACAGTTAGATGAATATTTACCAAATAAAAGTGCATTTAGGGCCCTCCGTGGTGGCACAACGGGTTAGGGCCAGCACTGCAAACTAGCAGTAGCCGCTTCAGTGTGAGTTGAGTTCAATCCCCCACCCTGGAGGTGACCCACATGGTGCGGCAGATCTCTCCAGACCCACCCGCTGCTCCCCTCAGCAGTGTACTTCATCAGTCCTCCTGTTCTGCTCCCCTCGCTGCATCTGGTGAATTCTCTCACTGCCCCTGGACTATACCTCAGCTCTGTATGCATAAATAATCTTTTTAAAACTTGCATTTCATTGACCACTATGAGTGTTTAGAATAAAGATCCTATAACATATGGGATATATGACTATTATCAATATAAAACCGTAAAGGAGCTGGTGTGCTAGGAAACTACTACCGGAGCATTATTAGCCAAGGTATTTTAAAAACTCAGTAAAATTTTCCTTAGTTGTAAACAGATGTCCATTTGGGGTGGGGATGGGGAATGTTACATGAAACATGTGTCTTATGCTAGATGAGCTAGAGCCAATGATATGAAAATCATTATATACATATTTGATCCCACTTATAAACATAGCTGGTAAGGTCTGGTGGTTATTCAAATTATAGCTCTATTAACATATCACACATTGCCATGCTCCCTGCACCCCCAAAGTTCCTTAAAAAAGCAACTGTAAGATATGTGATCAAATTATCTTCAATAAATAGACAACATGATCCTTTAGCTAAGCTAATAAAAAAAAGGAGAGAGAGGGCCCTCCTTGGTGGCGCAGCGGGTTAAAGCACAGCACTGAGAAGCTAAAGCCACTTCCGCATGAGTTCCATTCCTGCCTGCCCCGGAGGTGACCACATGGCGTGGCAGACCTCTCCTGACCTGCCCACTGCTCCCCTCAGCAGTGTACTTTGTTGATCTGCCTTTTCTGCTCCCCACTCTGTCTCTGGTGAATCCTCTCACCCCCCACATTTCTGGCCTGTACCCCAGTTCTGTATGCACAAATAAATAAATCTTTAAAAAAAAAAAAGGAGAGGAAACATTAATATACAACAATGAAAGAGTAGAAATCACTAGATATCACACAGAAATATAGACGGTTACAAGAGATTACTATATGGTAATAAATTAGATAACCTTGAACAAATGGAAAATTTCTAGTTATATATATTCTACCAAGACTAGTCCAGAAATAAACAGATGAAATGAACAAACAGATAATAAGCATTGAAATTAAAACTGTACTGAAATGATCTTTTAAAAAAATAATAAGAGCCCTCCCTGGTGCTGCAGAGGGTTAAAACACAACACTAAGAAGCTAAAGCCACTTCAGCATAAGTTCGATCCCCACCGCAAAGGTGACCCACATGGCATGACAGACCTTTCCTGACCTGCCTGCTGGTCCCCTCGACAGTGTACTTTTGGATCTGCTTTTCCTGCTCCCGCCCCCGCTTTGTCTCTGATGGATCCTCTCACCACCCCTGCACCTCTGGCCTGTACCTCAGTTCTGTATGCATAAATAAATAAATCTTTACATCATTTTGCACATTTTTTTCATCTCAAAACCCCATGGGTTTCCCATCACCGAGTCACCCATGTGCCATCACCATAGTCCTCTGCACTTCCCTCCCCCCAGATGCCTGCACCCCCACAAAATGTCTCTGGTATATAACTGCTCATTATTCTTATTTTCTCGCCTGTTCATTATACTCCTGCTATGAGCGAAACCATTGGTATTTTTCCTTTTCTTTCTGGCTTATCTCACTAAGCATGATCTTTTCCAGCTCCATCCAAGTTGCTGCATTACATTGTATTTCCCTCTTAATAATGCCTTTGTTGTGTTCCCATATGCTCTGAAAAGTTGTGTCCTCATTATCAATTATCTCAAAGTATTGTATTTCTTTTTTCATTCCCTTCCAGTGGTGTTTAAGTAATATATTTTTGCTCTGTATGATATCAGTTTATTTTCTTTTTGTAACTGATTTATATTTAATACTTTTATGAACAGAGGAGTTACTTGACATGATATCAGTCTTCTTCAGTTTTTTGATACTGATCTTTTGAACCAGTGTGTGGTCAGTCCTGGAAAATGACCCATACAGTTAGGAAACATTAGTATTTGGCATTTTTGTGATTATATGCCTTTGTAAATTTCTGCTAAACCCATAATATCTAGCTCTTTGTTTAGGATCACTATATCCTTATTCATTTTGTGTCTGATTTGATCCATATAGTGATGAAAGTGGAGTGTTGAGTTCTCCAACCACATGTCTATTTTCTTCAGTGTTTGCTTTCAGAGTTGATAGTAGTTTTCTGGTACCTATGGTTTTCCTTGAGTATATGTTGATAAGTATTATGTCTTCCTGTTGTATTAGTACCTTGATCATTATATAGTGTCCATCCCAGTCTCATGTTACATTTATAAGGTGGAATTGTACTTTATATGATATAAGTATGGTTGTTTATGCTTTCCTTTGGGTGCCATTATTTATCCTTTGTCTTGGACTCTTGGAAGCTTAACTACTATGTTATTTTGCAAGTCTCCTTTTATTTAGATAGCTCCTTCTTTAACTTCTTTCTTTTTTTTCTTGTTTCTTGCTTGTAGGGTTGATTTCCATCCCTTTACTTTTATTATTTATCTTTGGATCTTTGTTTTAATTCCTGGAGAGTAGCAAGAGATTGTATTCTGTTTACTAAGCTAACTATACACTCTGTCTTTTTATGGTCGAGTTCAGTAGATTGACATTTAAAGTGATTATTGACAAGCAAAAGTATGTAACTGCTATTTCATTCATAGCTTTGTGGTTCTACTTATTTCCTTATTCAGTTACCATTTCTTCACATCATTGGTTTAAATCCTAACTCTCCTTTAACTATCCTTAGGGATACAAACTCCCTAAAATTTGCTGTCGATAAGGTCCTCATTCCTCTTTCATACAAGGAGAGAGATGTACAGTATATAGTATTCTTGGATAGCATTTTTTTTGTCTTGGAGTATTTTCTTTAAAGATTTATTTATTTATGCATACAGAACTGGGGTACAGGCCAGAGGTGCAGGGGCAGTGAGAGGATCACCAGAGACAGAGTGGGGAGCAGAACAGGCAGATCTACGAAGTACACTACTGAAGGGAGCAATGGGCGGGTCAGGAGAAGTCTGCCACACCATGAGAATCACCTTCAGGGAGGGGATCAAACTCATGCTGAAGTGGCATTAGCTTCTTAGTGCTGTGTTTTAACCCCATAGCCACCAGGGAGAACCCAGAGGTTTTGTTGTTTTTGTTCTTTTTTAAGATTTACTTATTTATGCATGCAGAACTGGGGTGCAGGCCAGAGGTGCAGGGGTGGTGAAAGGATTCACCAGAGACAGAATGGGGAGTAGAACAGGCAGACTGACTGAATACACTGCTGAGGGGAGCAGGGGCAGCAGGTGGGTGAGTAGAGATCTGCCAAGCCATGTGGATCACCTCTTGGGCTGGTGTTCAAACTCGTAGAGGCTGTGGGTAGCTTGCAGTGTTGTGCTGTATCCCACTGTGCCACCAGGAAGGGCCATCTCTTGGAGTATTTTGAATATCATTTCATTAGCTATTTGCTTGAAGCATTTCTTCACAGAAGTCTTATGCTAGCTAATCATCAGTGTTTCTTTGTAAGTTATTTGTGTGTTCCCTCTTGTCATCATCATCATTATTTATTCTTTGTCTTGGACTCTTGGAAGTTTAGCTACTATGTTATTTTGCATGTCTCTTTTTATTTAAGTAGCTCCTTCTTTAACTTCTTTCTTTCTTTTTTCTTTTGCTTTTTTCTTTCTTTTTTCTTTCTTTCTTTCTTTCTTTCTTTCTTTCTTTCTTTTTTTTTTGTATCCTGTATTTGTATGTTTACTTCATCTTTCAAGTTTGGGGAGATTTTTTTCCTCATTATGTCCTTGAATAGTTTTTCAGTCCCCTTCTCTCTTCTACTTCTGGACACCCTATGATTCATTATTTCCTTTCTTCACGGGGTCAAATAATCATGCAGCACTTGTTCTGATGACTGTTTCTAAATATTCAAAGGGCACTGGGTGGAGGAACAGAGCCACTGAAACTTAATCCTACTTGTATGAGTGACACTTGTCCTGGTTCTAGTGATTGACACAGCTAGGAACATTCTGGATCAGGGATCTGAGTTACTGGTACTTCACCATCCCTGGAATTGGCTGTTTTAGACCTGTCTCTGATGATTGGTAAAGTTGATAGTGCATTGAGTCAAGGGTCTATGTTTGTACATTCTCATTCTTACCAGAAACTCAAGCTCCAGGCATTGTTCAGGTAGCTGGGAGTGTTCAGAGGGTATGCTGGATCTAAAGGCTGATGTACTGAAATCTACTGGGTATTTCTTCATTTAAATCAGGTTAGGAGAGAATGGCTAACATGTGAGAGATAACATGTGGTCTCTGGTGGATATTGAATGAAGGAAACAGGTACTTTTAAAAGACTATAAATAAATACACTGGAGAAAGAGAAAAAGAAAATGGTGTTTGAGAATGTCCCTTGCTTCCCTCTTGTGAGAATAGTCTAAAGTAGTCTAGACAGACATTGATGTCAGAAAATCCTTTGACTTCAGGTGAAACTGGAAATGCCATTGACCCTGAAGACCAACACTCACAGTGTATCAAAGAAGAGATGTTGAAAAAATCAACTTTTATGATAAAAATTTTGGGGCATAGAGAAAGCAATGGGGCAAAGAAACCATGACTTTAGCACACACTCTGGTGAGGGAATAGTTGCTTAGTATGGACCTAACCATGAAGGCATGTATGAAAAGTGCTGAGGAGGGCCAGGGTGAGGTTGCAGTGCCTCAAGTGAAGAAGACAAAGCACAGGGAGTTGTAAATCTGTTCTCCAATCTGATATAAGAAGCTGTGTATAAAAGTGACTGAAAGGAGCCCTCCCTGGTGGTGCAGTGGGTTAGGATGCAGTACTGCAAGGTGGCCACAGCTGCTTCCATGTGAGTTTAATCCCCAGCCCCAGAGGTGACCCACATGGACCTCTCCTGACCCGCCCGCTGCTCCCCTCAGCAGTGTACTTCATCAATCTGCCTGTTCTGCTCCCCACTCTGTCTCTGGTGAAGGCTTTCACCACCTCTGTGCCTCTGGCTTGTACCCCAATTCTGTATGAATAAATAAATCTTAAAAAATAAATTCTAAAAAAAAAGTAAATGAAAGCACCACCAAAAAACTGCATTGAATGTCCTGCCTGAAGGCTGCAGGGAAATACATCTGAAACCAAGAAGGGAGAGATATCTTCAATACTGTCATGAGTTGATTATTGCACATCATGACAGTGATTGAGTCCTCTAAGTGTCTCTTCCATTCTCAGAAGTGGCATCTACATATGTTTGCCCTGATATACAGCACCATCTATTGGAAAAATGAAGCTCTGCACATTTTAGATAAATGACAACTTATTTATAAAGTCAATAGTGGGGAGAAGGAAAAATGCAACAAATGGCACCTAGCCTCCTCAGTGGGCTACTACATCACAGAGAGAAGACAAATCTACAGAAATTAACCAAAACAACATCAAAGATCTTCTCTTCCTGGCATATTATAAGGTTTAATAGTACCATGATAAAGAAATTCAAAGATATGAAGAACTCAAAAATGTCTATAAAATAAACTCAGAAGTACAAATGAATCTCCTGAGGAATAAAATTACTGAATAGAAAAAGGAAATACAGCTTTATATAAGAAAACAACACAGGTGTATGTTGTAGAAATATCAGTAGTGGAAAAGAAAAATTCAGGGTAAATCTATGGAAGTAGAATAAGCCAAGTAAAAGATTGAATCAGCGACTTCAAAGATGACTATATACAAAAAATAAAAATGGAAGAAGGAAGAGAAACATGAAGAGAAATTAAAAAAATAATAATTGTAGAATTATATTGTAGAAGCAAGCAGCAGTGCAGGAGAGTTCCTTTTTCTCCACATCCTCACCAACATTTGTTGTTGCTAGTTGTTTGAAGATGTGCCATTCTCACTGGGGTGAGGTGGTATCTCAATGTGGTTTTAATTTGCATCTCCCTTATTACAAGTGATGTTGAACATTTTTTATGTGCTTTTTGGCACATGCAGTTCCTCTTTGGAGAAGTGACTTTTTAGTTCTTCTGCCCATTTTCTGATGGGGTTATTTACTTTATTTTTGTTGAGTTTCACCAGTTCTTTGTATATCAATGACTGGTTTTTTTAGTGAGGAAATTTAAGAAGAAATTTACAACAACAAAAACTCAAGATGAATGAAAATAAAGATAACATCTACTAGAACTTATGGGACACAGCAAAAAGAGTTAAATGGGAAGTACAGAGCATATGGATACATTGAGAAACATGAAAGAACACAAATAAATAATCTTACCTCTCACCTTAAGAAATTAGAAAAAATAGGAACAAAACCATAGTCAGTGGATGGAAAGTAGCAAAATTGGGATAGATATAAAATGAAATGAAATAAAAGGACCATTCAAAAGATTAATGAAATAAAAAAACTTGCTCTTTGAACAAAAATATACAGTCAAACCTCTAGTTAGGCTCACACAGAAATAAAATGTCTAAAGCTCAAATAATTACACCCAGAAAGAACAATTATCAGAGACAGCTCAGAAATTCAGAGGATCATAAGAGGCTATGGTGACAATTATATGGTAGTAAGTTAAATAATCAGAACAATATAGACAAATTCTTAGAAATACACAACTGTCTAAGATTGACTCAAGAAGAAATAGAAAATGAACTATCCTAAGTAGGAAAATGAAAACATAATCAAAGCTCCCCCAATGTACTAAAGTCAAGGACCAAAAGTGAGTTCTACCAAACTTTCCAAGATAACTAACACTTATGCTTACCAACTTGTTCCAAGAAAATGAGAAGATGAAATACTTCTAAACACATTTTATGAGGTCAACATCACCCAGACACCAAAGCCAAAGACACCACAAAAAGCTACAGACATATTTCCCTAATGAACATAGATACAAATTTTTTCAACTAAATCTTACCAAATTTAATTTAATAACACAATTAAATATATCATACATGTTGGCCAAATGGGATTTATTTCAGGGACACACAGTTCAACATCTGAAAATCAACCAATGTAATTCACTATATCAATAAAAGGAATATAAAAATAAAAGGATTAGGGCCCTCCCTGGTGGTGAAGTGGATTAGAGCACAGAGCCAAGAAGCTAAAGCTATGTCAGCATGAGTTTGATCCCAGCCCCAAAGGTGATCCACATGGTGTGGCAGACCTCTCCTGACCTGCCTGCTGCTCCCCTCAGCAGTGTACTTCATCAGTTGGCATGTTCTGCTCCCCACTCTGTCTCTGGTGAATCACCACTCCTGTACCTCTGGCCTCTACTCCAGTTCTGTATGTACAAATAAATAAATAAAAGGATTAATAATAATATGTGCCCAAAAAGTTTTATGATATTCAGGCTACATTATGACAAAAAAGCAAAAGACTGGGGAGAGATAGAACATTCTTCACCATAATAAATAACATATATGACAAGTTCACAATTAACATCATTCTCAATTATGAAAAACTAAAAACATTTCCACTGAGATCCAGTATAAGACGATGATGTACAGTTTTCACCACTACTATTCAACTTAGTATTAAAAGGCTTAGCTAAATTAAATAGGCAAGAGAAGGGTAGAAAAATAACCTAAGTTGGGAAACAAGTAAAGTATCATTATTTGCAGAGGAAATGAAAATATACATAGAAAATCCTAACACTCCACTGAGAAACTAATTCGAGCATTATATCAATTCATTAAAGTAAAAAGTTACAAATCAATACACAAAATTCAGTTGCCTTCTATATGCAAATAATTATCTGGAAAAGGAGAATCAAGAAAGCAATCCCATTTACATTGTTTCAAAAAGAATTAAATAACTAGGAATAAACTTAACAAATGAAGTGAAGGAACTATAAGTCAACAACTTTAAGACATTGTTAAAGTATAGAAGCAGTCACAGGAAAATGGAAAGATATATCCTGCTCAAGGATTAGAAAAATTGTCAAAATGACTATCTTACTCAAGCACATTGAATGTACAGATTAAATACAATCCTTAAGTTTCAATGGCATTCTTCAAGAAATAGAATAAGCACTGCTGAAATTTTTATGGGACCACAAAAAAACCCTGAAAGCCAAAGTAATGCTGAACAAAAAGAGAAATAATGAAGTTATCACACTCCCAGATTTCAAACTATACGACAAAACTATAATAATCTAAACAGTGTGGTACTGGAACAAAACAGACATTCAGGCCAAAGGCAGAAATTTAAGACCCTAGAAATAAACCCACACATAAATGGACACTTTATGACAAAAAAGCCACAAATATACAATGGATAAATAAAAGACTCTTTAAAAATAGGTTGGGAAAACTGGACAGCTACAAACAAAAAATGATACTAGACCAGTATCACACACAGTACACAAAATTTTATTCAACATGAGTAAAGGAATTAAATGTAAGAGCTGAAATTCTTATAAAATACATAGAGGAAAGTATGGTAAGCATAGGGAAAATACTCTATCACATGGGCATCAGAGTTGTTTTTGTTTTCCTCTCCAACAGAAAGTAAAGCAAAACAGACCATAAAAACTTGTTACATCATCAAACTAAAAAAAAAAAAAGCTTTTTAGAGTAAAAGAAATATTACTAAAACAAAAAGATACCCTACTTAATGAGAGAAATATTGCAAACCACCACACATCCAATAAGGAACCAATATGCGAGATCTACAATGAGCTTATATAGCTACACAAAAAGAAAACCAATAACCAAAAAAAAAAAAAAAAATGGGCTGAAGTACTAAGTAAGCACTTATCCAAAAAAGACAAAAGGGATGTGAAAAAGTGCTCATCATCTCCTACAGTTTTAAAAAATGTAAAAAATTCAAAACTACAATGGAATATGATTGCAAACATGTGAGTATTGGCCACATCTAACAGACCAGTAAAAGCAAGTATTGGTAAAGCTGTTAAGAAAACGACCCTCCTACACTTTTGGAGGGAATGTATAATGGTCCAGACTTACTGGAAAACAGTATGAAGGGTTCTCAAAATATTAAGAGGGGATTTGACATATGATTCCTATTTATCTACACAACAAATACAAAACAATATAATAATTCAAATAGATATCCATACTCCAGTGTTCTCTGAAGCACTATGTACAATGTCCAAATTGTGCAAATAACATAAGATGAGTGGATCATATATACACCATAGAATACTGCTTAGCTATAGAAAAATAAACTGTTATCAATGCAGTAACAGTGATAGAATGGAGATTATACTAACTAAAATAAGTCAGGAGAAAGACAAATCCTGCATAGTGTCAATTATATGTGGAACAGTGAAAAACAAAACAAGCCACATGAAGCCCAACTAATAACAAACCCTAGAAGTATGACTGTATAAGTGAAACTATTACAAGTGTCAGGGATAGAGAGAGAATGAAATTGGTAGTAGAGTGTGCTACAATGGAAGACTGTCAGTGTTTTGGTGATGAGTATGGTATAGTAAAACATTTTAAAACAATTATATCTCAATAAAAAATAAAATAAAATAAATTGGTTGTACCTCAAGTTAAATTTAAAAAAAAGCAACAGGGTTAAAAGAGACGTTATTGTGGCCCTCCTTGGTGACATAGCGGGTTAAAGCACTGCACTAAGAAGCTGAAGCCACTTCCTCATGAATTCGATCCCCGCCTGCCCCGGAGGTGACCACATGGCGTGGCAGACCTCTCCTGGCCCACCCGCTGCTCCCCTCAGCAGTGTACTTCGTTGATCTG
>NW_004567104.1:1955585-1957383 GCF_000260355.1 Condylura cristata
GGCAGACCTCTCCTGGCCCACCCGCTGCTCCCCTCAGCAGTGTACTTCGTTGATCTGCCTGTTCTGCTCCCCGCTCTGTGTGTGGTGAATTCTCTCACCATCCCTGCACCTCTGGCCAGTTCTGTATCCATAAATAAATAAATCTTTTAAAAAAAGAGAGAGAGAGATGTTATTGAAAGGGTAAAGATGTTTATTCATTATCAAAGGTATGTAAAAAAATTTCATATAATTCAACAATAAAAAAATTAGACAACTTAATAAATGGGTAGCAAGTATGAACAGACAATTTCACAAATTGGACATCAAGAAGGACAAAAGATGCAAGAGGATAAAATGCATCACTATGAAGCTACTGGCAGCCACTGCACCACAAGTTTTATCTCCTGCCAAGGAGGAAACCCACATGGCACTGCAGACCTCTCCTGTCTGGCCCATTGCTCCCCTCCACAGTGTATTTCAGTCAGCCTGCCTGTTCTGTTCCCCACTCTGTCTCTGGCAAATCCTCTCACCCCCTGCAACTCTGACCTGTACCCCAGTTCTGTAAGCATAAATAGATCTTTTTAAAAAAAAAAAAAAAAGGCTGTCAGAGACTCTTTGTTCCCAATCACAGATTATTGGGGGGCAGAACAGGCAGGGTCTCAAGGTGGGAACTACATCTGCGAGCAGATATTCCAAAAATTGGGGAGTAAAAGGGAGCGAGTGTGAGGAAGACATGGGAGTCAGAGTTGGGTGCAAATCTTCCTGCTCTGCCTTAGCAGAGGTTTATTTTATACATTTCAAGCAGGCAGGGGGATGACATTAGCATATGGAAGGGGGTGAGATCACAATCACCTTTTTTCTAAGAATAGTCTGGGGTAGTTTTGACCTTTACTTGAGATTATAACATTCTAAAATCAATCAAGATTAAAATACAGGTACATAGATGCATAAAGTTTAAGACTGATATTACTATAGTGAAGATTAACTAAAGTAAAGTCCCTTAAACTTTATCTACTACTTAATTTTTTTTTTCTACTTCAGACATCCTGGGAGGCAGGAAGAGGAAATTTCTTGCAAATCAAATTACGGAAAAGTTCTTTGAAGAAACTTGTTAGAAATTTTTAAGTGAGTTTCCTTGAGGTCTAGACAGTAGAAAGTGTAATTAGTTTTAAATAGGAGACATAGGTGAATTTCCTTATCTAAAGACTATATAGTAGAATCCTGAAAGACTAGCCAGAAGACTTGTATGAATTTCTTTGAAGTGTAGCAGGTAGAAAACCTGATAAGTTCTAAACAGACAACCTGGGTGAATTTCCACATCTAAAGGCCAGACATTAGAAAGTTTGAGTAATTCTTTAGAAGCTGAATAGAAGGCTAGGTGAGATAGTAGAGTGATAAGATTTGGGTTTTCCTCCAGCCAGCAGTGAGAGAGACTTTGCAGAAGCAGCCTTTTTGCTTTTATTGATCAGTCAGTTGTCAAGTCACTTTTGACTTCAGAGGAATTTTTCACCCTGGTGCAGTGCTTGCTTGTCAGGGACAGGCAGCGCCTTACTGAGGCAATTCAATTGTAAGCTGAAGGTTGCTCAGAATATTTTGATATTACGATTATACAAAAAAGGGAAGTCATAACATAAGTTAGCGTGAAAAGTCTGATTTTTCAGAGCATTTCCCCTCCATCCGTACCGTCTCTGTCGATAGAGGTTGCATAGCTTGTGTCAGAAGGCCAAAAAACATGTGAAATATGTTCAGTGTCATTTCTAGTAAGAGAGATGCAGGTTAAAAATCCCATGACAGGGCCCTCCCTGGTGGCACAGCGGGT
>NW_004567104.1:1958183-1962436 GCF_000260355.1 Condylura cristata
TTTACAATTGCTATGACATGGAAGCAGCCTAAATAAATGTTCACTTTGGAGAGCTTGGATCATTGTGTATTTCAACTATTGTGTGTCTTTGTTTTGATTGCTCTTTGCTTAGACTATTCTGTGTCTCTTGGTATGCAGAAACAAAGATAGCTGATAAGGAACTTCTCAGGGCAGAAGTCCTATTAGGAAGATCTATACATGATGATAACAGGATTGTAGAAATAGCAATAGGTGTTATGGTTAGAGTAGCATAAACTTTGATTTTCTTTTTTCCCAACCTTGGTGGAGCCAGCTGCTTATGCAACCCCCACATACTTGTGCATTCCCCATTTGCATGCTTGTTACTTTGATCTATTTATTTTCTGTCTACTTCTAAATAACAATGAGACTGCCCTTGGAGCTGGGTTGTACCCTTGTGGTATAGTCCCACTAGGCTTCTCATTGCTTTGCACATGGACTCTGAGTAATCCTTTTTCACCCTGTCACCTTGTGTCATAGTGAGACATTGATGTAAGATTGTATCAGTAAAGTATATATATATGTATATATATACACACATAAATATATATACACACACACCACAGAATATTATATTATCATAAAAATGGATGAAATGCAGACATTTTTGAGAGAATGACATCAACAACATGGCAGCATAGAAAGGCTGGTGCGGGGGACCTTGTCCAGCAAGGTCGAGAGTTTTGGGGGCCCGAGGTTCGGCGTACAAAAGAGTAGATCAATCGTGCAGGAGAGAGAGAGTTTACTGAGTTCTACATCAGCTTATATACAGGAGGGAGAATGATGCAATCACAAAAACCAGGAAGAGGGGCGACCAATGAGCATGCAGCACGTTTTGGCGGGCTGCCGATCTCGCGAGAGAGGGAAATGGGCGAGAATAGGAGCAAGGAGGAAGGGTGTGGGCAGGAAACTCTTTCCTCATGCCTTTTGCAACCCGGATGTTTTCTACATAGATTCCATTTCACCTTTATATGGCGCAAGATGCCGTTATGGCGCAAGATGCCGGCCTCCATCCCCAACAGGCTGGGACCAACCTTTCTTCTGGAAAGGTGGTTGATAAACTTTCAACAAAACCAGATGCTTTGAACCAGCTATATAACACCAGCAATTCTCCAGAATACCCAAGAACAAAAAAAGGGGGCAAAAAAAGGAGGCATCTGTTCTCTGTAGGCATCAGAGCCTGAGGAGAGGCCTGAGCTACTAAATCAGCCAACACCTTATAGCTCAGGGTAGCTCCCAGCCTGGAAATAGCCTAGTTTCTACTCTGCTGCATCTGGAGCCCCTGGATGCCTACAAGTGATCAAGCAAGTCCTTGGAACCAGCCATCATCTCTACAGAAGTGGTCAGAACTCTTTCTTCTCCTTCCCTTCCCCCCTCCCCTCTCCTCTCTTCTCCCCTCCTCTCATTTCCTCTTTTCCTAAAGATGCAACTTGGTAGTAGACCCCCTACTGGCAATTGCATCCCATTTAATTCTCTGGTACTACCTAGCAAGGAGGGCCAAAATACCAGCCAGCAGTGGTTGTACACTAATCATGGTCTTGAAGGACCAAGTGCCGGCCAAGCTATGTAGCTAGCCTGTGACTCGGAGCAAACCAGGCCACAACTGAAGCCTTGCAGATGCCATATTTTTTTTTTATCAGGGACACTTGGCACTCCCCAGAAAATGTATTCCACTTTGCCTGCTGTACTGACCAATGGACAGGTTGGCAGCTGGAGTTTCAAGGTTCCAGGCCTTACATCAGGGTTTTTAAGATAGCCCAATTGGTCTGGTGGCAGAAAGCCACAGGAACTTCTGCCGTTGCCAAGCTGACACAGAGGCCAGACCCATACTGAGGTGGAGCACCAAGATGTCCTGCCCACCAGGAGCAGCAGTATGGTCAGTGGGTACTGTGGAGTCCCCACCCCAAAGCTCCCCAGCTACACAGGGGCCCAGGAAATGTACAGATCCATCATGCTAAGGTAAGAGTGCTGAGACATTCAGCTTGCCAACAGCAGCAGTTTGTTTGATGGGTGCGATGGGAACTCCTACTCAGGAGTGCAGAACTGCCATAGAGATAAAGGCAGCATACAGATCATCCACTGGTCACCAGAAGAGGTCTGGAGGGTGGGATCTGAGGAAAGAGTAACGGGAGAACCTGTCCCCTTCCTCCACTCATAGTGGTCTAAGCTGCAGCAAATCCACACATCCCTTGGTAAAATCACATAGAAATCATGCCCCTGGGCACCGAAGACCTTACATCAAGAACATGAAAGCAAGCAATGGAGTGGTCAAGCAAGTGGTCAAGCAAGCCCTCCTGGGAACAAATACACCACAGAAAGAAAATCTGCTTTGAGAACCCAACAACACTGATATGTAAGAATTTCTCTGCTTGACAGATAAAGAATTCATTATCATCTTAATTAAAAACTAAAGGTTCATAAAAGGAACAAAATGTGATGAGAAACAATCAGTGCACAGAAGAATGAGATTGGTACTTAGTACAGCACTAAATGAAGATCTAGACCACATGGAACTAATAGACATCTATATGACACTGCACCCCCCAAACCCGAATACACATTTTTCTCAAATGCACTTGGATCATTCTCCAGGATTGATCAATTATTAGGTAACAAGACATATACCAATAAATGCATGGAGACTGAACTCATACCAAGTATCTCCTAGGACGATACTGTTATCAAACTAGAAATCAATTATCAAAAGAAAGTGAGGAGATTGTCCATTACATGGGGACCAAACATTACTGAGAGACCACTGGGTTAATTAAGAAATTGAAATGACATCAAAGAACCAATAAATAACCCAAAGAAACAACCTAATCTCCTAATCTTGAGTAGTAAGTAAAAGAAAAAGAAAAAAAATCCAAAATTCAGTAGAAGAAAGGAAATAATAAAAATTAAAGTGGAACTAAGTAAAATAGAAATAAAAGAGATTATACAAAATATCAATTAAATCAAAAGCTGGTTCTTTGAATAGACAAAAAGATAGGCTCACAAAAAAAAAAGAGAGAGAGAGAGAGAGAGAGAAAGAGAGAGAGAAAGCCCCAATAAGTATGATTTCAATGAAAGAGGAGAAATTAAAACAGACACAGTGGAAGTATAGATAGCAATTAGAAATTACAATGAACATTTATATGCAAAGAAATTCAACAAACTAGAACATATTCTAAGACAAATACTTAAAAATATATATCACTGAAAGCCAAACAAAGAAGAAATAGAAAACTTAAACAAACCAATTATAAGAGATGAAATTGAAATAGTAATCAAAACCTTCCCAAAAAATAAGAGTTCAGGACCAGATTATTTCAAAAATGAGTTCTATCAAATCTTCAAAGGTGAACTAATGCCTAACCTACAAAAACTCTTTCAAAAACAAAGAAAAAAGGAAAACTATCAAATTCATCTTACAAGGCCTAATTACATTATACCAACACAAACAAATATAATACACAAAAAATAAACTACAGACCAATCTCTAACGAACACAGATGCAAAAACCCTTAATAAGATCTTAGCAAACCAAATCCAATAAAGCATAAAAAGCATTAAACAACACATCTAAATGGGATTTTTCCCAAGGACACAAGGATGGTTCAACATGTGAAAATCTATGAACATAATACACCACATCAACAACAAAAAGTAAAGCATTATGATCCTATCAATAGATGTTGAGAAAGTATGTAAGTCCAGTATCCATTTATGATGAAACCCCTTGAAAAACTTGATATAAAGGGGCATAGCTTAACATGATAAAAGCTATATATTGCAACCCACAACTATAACATTATTTTCTTTTAATATGTTTTTTTTTTTACATCATTATGTGACTTTTTCCATCTCAGTTGTAATCCCCATGGGCTTCCCATCACCATATCACCCGTGTGCCATTACTATAGTCCAGTGCACTTCCCTCCCCCACTGTTTTTTATTCCATTCCCTATTCCACCCCTATAAAATGTCTCTGGTATATAGTTGTTCATTATTATTATTATTTTCTCTCCTAGTCCTTTATACTCCTGCTATGAGTGAAAACATCTGGTATTTTTCATTTCCTTCTGGCTTTTTTCACTAAGCATGATATTTTCTAGCTCCATCCATGTTGCTGCAAAAGGTATGTGTTTATTTATTTTGGGTTGCTGAGTAATATTCCATTGTGTATATGTACCACATCTTTTTTATCCAGTCATCTACTTTTGGGCATTTGGGCTGCTTCCATGTTTTTTCCA
>NW_004567104.1:1963161-1975676 GCF_000260355.1 Condylura cristata
TTTTTTTTTTTTTTTGCATGTTCCCAGTTTTCCAAACAAACTTTCTTTGTTCCATTGTATCTTCTTTGCTCCTTTGTCAAAGATTAGCTGTCCATAAGGTGGTATATATAAGCCATGTAGGTTTATATATAGGTTTTCTATTCAAATCCACTGGTCTGTGTGTCTATGTAACATCATTCTTAATGATGGAAAACTAAAAGCCTTCCCATTACATTAAATAAGACAAAGATGTTTGCTCTCACCACTGCTTTTCACTATTGTACTAGAATTCTAGCTAAGGCAGTTGGGAATGAGAAATACCTACAAGGAACCCATTTTGGAATAGAAGAAGTGAAACTATCATTATATATAGATGACATTATGATGGAAAGAGAAAATCCTTTAAAAAATGCACAGAAAAACAATAAGCCAGCTTAGTCTTATAAAGTAACAAGTTACAAAAGACACAAAAATCAATAGTCTTCCTAGATGCAAATAATTAATCCCAAGAAGAAGAAATTAAGGAAACTATCCCATTATAATTACCCCTAAAACTAAATACCTATAATAAACCTAACAAAGAAGCCGAAGAATCTGTACAAAGAAAAATACAAAACTTTTAAAATGACACAAACCGAAAGATATTCCCTGCCCATGAATCAGAATAATTAATATTATAAATATTATAATATAATAGTATAAAAGTGGGCATCTACCTAAAGAAATAGACAGATTCAAATTTGCAATTCCAAGAAAAATCTCAATGACATTCTTAAAAGAAATGAAATGATAATTGATATGCAACCAAGGAAAAAGAAAAAAAATTCTAAATCGTGAAATTGCTTCTGACTAAAAGGGAGAAGAATTGAGGCATTACACTCCCAAACAAGACTAGAAAACCATTAAAAAAAAAAAAAACCTGCATGGCATTGGAACAAAACAGACACAAAGACAAATGGAATCAAATTGAAAATCCAAAAATAAAACCACACATAAGATCAGCTAGTCTACAACAATGGCTCAAAAGAGTGTACACTGGAATCACTGTGTTGGGAAAACTGGACTGCAACAAGCCAAAAAAGAAAAAACAACCTGATTACTCTTTCACATATATATACACAAAAAATCAACTTTATATACAAAAAATCAACTCAAAGTGGATAAAATTCTTGAATGTAAAACCCAACACCATAATATAAAAATACCAAACAAATGGTGAAGAAAAATTAAAAATCAGCAAGTTGATCATGGGACTGAGGCACAAAGCAAGTATGGGAAAGGAAGGTATGGAAAAGGGGAGGGATGAACACAAGGGAATATGGTAATGGC
Source organism: Condylura cristata (assembly GCF_000260355.1). Classification (NCBI taxonomy): domain Eukaryota; kingdom Metazoa; phylum Chordata; class Mammalia; order Eulipotyphla; family Talpidae; genus Condylura; species Condylura cristata. The sequence continues at coordinate 1,964,470 of NW_004567104.1, forward strand.
TAACTGGTGACAGTGGGGGAAATACAGTGACTACCCGATGTAAGAAAAATAAATAAATATGACCCTCCCTGGTGGTACAATGGGTTAGGATGCAGCACTGCAAGCTAGCTGCAGCTGCTTCAGTGTGGGTTGGATCCCTGGCCGGGAGGTGACCCACATGACGCGGCAGACCTCTCCTCACTCGCCCGCTGCTCCCCTCAGCAGTGTACTTCATCCATCTGCCTCTTCTACTCCCCACTCTGTTTCTGGTGAATCTTCTCTCACTGCCCCTGCACCTCTGGCCTGTACCCCAGTTCTGTATCCATAAATAAATCAATCTTTTAATAAATAGATAAATAAAAGAAATGCAGCTATTTCCAAGAACATACAAGGAATTTGAGAGAATAATGTGTAGCAAAGTAAATCAATGATATAAAGAAATACTGGACATTCACATAGCAGGAAATGCAGTCAATTAAAAGACACCAATAAACCTCCTGAGGTCACTGAAATGAGAGGGAAAAGGGAAGGAAGTGGACAAATGGATATAAGGGATGGTGGAACAGGGTAAATAAATTAATTAGAGTAAAAAATGACTGACATTAGGTGTTTTTTTAATCATGTAGGATTTGTTACCCGACATAGTTTAAATTAGATAATCTCTGATTCTTAGTTATTTTGCTGGGAAGTATTAAAAGTAGCATTTGCAAAATTTTTCAAATAAAGAAAATGATTGAATCCTTGTTTTTGCTCTAATTTGAGCCAACATATTTTAAAGATACCCTGAGGATATACATTCTTTTATAAAGTTTAACACTTCGAGGATAATCAGTTACTTATTTCCTGTCACATATATGAGAACAATATTTCTAAAATCAGTTTGCTCATGATAGCTGGAATTAATGCAATAAGCATCTTCCCAAAGAAAATTTTGGAGCCATCTTATGATCCTTGAAGATTTGTTATAAAATTTTCCCAACAAAAGAAAATAAAAGATTGTTTCTTGCCAGAGGAAAGCAAGAACAATTCTAACTGAGGCACACAGATGAGTTAATTCTCTAAACAAGAACATAGTTACTTTCATAGGCAAAAAAGACTGCTTTTCCTGTTACATTTATGATGGATCTAAGAATCCCTTTAAAAACAAAAAGTGCCCTTTCTCCATCAGGTTCAACTCTGCAGAATACTGCACTTGGATGAAAGGTTGGTGACCTTTTTGTAAAAGCAAAAGTCCATTAGTAGAGAAATTTTATTTCTGATGTATATTTATGTAATGAAATACAAAATTACTAAAAAAAAAGTGAAGAAATAAAGGAAGCCTCTTTAGCTGCTTGTGGGAATGTAAACTGATCCATGGATGTTCCTTAGAACACTAAAAATTGATCTTCTATATGATAGAGAGATTCTACTCCTACGAATATACCCAAAGGAAACCTGCACACTAATGTTTATCACAGCATTATTTACAATCCCAACATATGTAAAAACCCAAATGCCCCAAAATTGATGAATGGACCAAATGTTGTCTATATTTATACACAATGGAATATTACTCAACAATCAAAAAAGACAAACTCATGCCATTTGTGGCAACATGGATGCAGCTAGAAGGGATTATATTAGCCAAAAGTAGTCAGAAGGAAAGATAAATATGCGATGATCTCACTTATATGTGGAAGATAGAGACATCAAACAAAAAGTAAAAAAAGTCAAAACTAGCAAACTGACAATAGAACTGAGGCACCCAGCAAAGGAAAGGGTAGGAGGGGGTGCAAAACACAGGAGAGAAGAACACAGGGGAATGTGTTTATGGTTCATGGGGTAAAAGGTGATAGAACAATGGAAACCACAATGATATAAGAAAAAATTCAATTGATAAAAATAGAATAATGTCTACAGATTGCTACTATTTGTGGTAAAATAGGTAAATTAATGTGTGCATATATGTGATGGCTTGTGGGAAGGAGATCCAGAATATGGGGAAGCCAGAGTAGAACTGTCAGAATATTTAAACATGTTATAGCATTTCTTTTTTATTTTAATTTTTTTTGCATTTTTTTATTTTGCATTTCTTTCTTAACTTAAACGAACAAATCTTTGAAAATATATCCCACACAAATTTTGACCTTCCTCTGCTGTAAACATATGACCACAATCCCTTGCCCTCTCTTTTATTCTAGCATAAAGGAAAAAAAGACCATCTGGCCAAATTGAACCCTTTCATGGCTAGTGCAAAACCCAGAGTTTTGCCAAGTTATATGAATTGTTACTGCAGACTAAAATCCCAAGGTTCCAAATTCAAAGATGGAGGTATTCTTGTTAGGGGGAAAAGGTGTTTTAAAGGAACTCTGCAGAGTTTTCTGGACTTCACCCCCTACTCCAGTGACTGGAAACTATAACTCCCAGCAATACCAAGGAGAGAACTGCGAGGACCCAAGGGCGGCACTAAGCAGGCATTCTGAGACTTTAGGGGATAAATAAGGTGCAATTTTCTACACACTCTCTCTTGGGACTGCATGGCTGGTGGCATTCAGTGTGTTACTGGAGTTCCAAGTCAGCAGAGCTGGTAGGATGTTCTTGGTTAACTTGTATCTCTCTTTCTCTCTTTCCCTGGGTTTTACCTTTTCCTTTCCCCTCTTGTTAATAAACCCATTATTGACCTCTTTCCTGGTACTGCTGACTAAGTTGATGCCTCTGTATCTCATGTTCCAAGGCCTTCTGCCTAATTTATAGGTACCAAGTAACTAGAATTACAAAATGATAAAATATCCTAGCTCAGACCTTCTTAAATCAAAGTGTGTATATAGGCCTCTGGAACTCCTGCACTACTTAAGAGCTAAAATCTCTGGGGAGAGAGTTGTATTTTCTATGGTATTCTTTGGTAAATAAGGAAAAGAATGTCTTCATGCCTAGAAGAGATCTAGGCAGTCATGGAGTTGACCCCATTCAGATATACAAATGTCCTCAAGGACCACCTGTTCTGCTAGAAAACACCCAAGTATGTTGAATCATCACCAACAACAGAAATATTTATTTGGACATTTTGTTAAAGAATTGATGTGAATCTGGTTCTTGCTCTTACTACAAACCATACTCAATTTTGTATTGTCCTTATGATGGGCCCCACGCTGATATAATGGCCACTAACAGTAACAACCTGTGAAATATCAAGCAAAATTAAACCACCTAGGTAGTAGAGATGATTGTAGATGACATTTTCAGTATGCCTGTCGGGCCTTCTCCACTTTTAAGGGCTCTCTGCTTTTCACTCACCTCTGGTTGATGGCATGGGTTCTATGGTCATGCTGGTATTGTGTCATCATGCTGGTACCGTGTCACAGCTTTTTCCCACAACTCACTGGACTGAGTATTGACACCTATCCCAATGGGTATAAATCTGCTGGCTAACCTATAACCACACATAATGTCTGAGACAGAGTTCATAGTCAAATGGATATGTCTATTAATAAGCTCTATAGAGTTGGGCCTAAGGCAAGCACTGTAAGCCATATTTATACTCTTAAATTTATCAGTCTGAGATTGTGTGTGGAGGGTAGTCAATGAGGAGAAAGATGAGCAGAATGAATGAGGTAAATGTTTATATGTGGTCTTGGAGAAAGAGAGAATGGGAAGTTTCTTCTATCTTCAGTGGCTTCTGGGTCTTGGATGCTGTTTCCAAGAGACTCAGCTGTGCTGTATTTCTGAGATAACTTTATAGCCTTTCAATAAAGTCTCATTTTATTTGAAATGCTATATTATCCATGTGAATAAATTGAGAATCATAGTCACTCTGCCTCTACATAGGTTTTCATGCCTTTTTCATGCCTTTTATACCAGTTTTATAGAAATTTTGGGACTCCTGATGGGGTATGTTTGGGGACTAATAGAAAGGAACTTTAGTGTAAACCTGTATTAACTATACTGACTCACTTTCTGTGCTCTTGATCTTCTGGTATCTGACTTCTTAAGGACCTGGAAGAGACTGCCCCTCCCAGAGTTAAGTAATTCCTAGGACTGCAAACACCTGTGAAAGTGCATCTTCCCTAATGCAAACTAACCAATGTGGAGCCAACCCATTACACCTTCTCTGTCAGGCACTTACACTTTAGGTCAATATTCCCTTGCTGTCTTACCCTAAGTACCAAACAACTGGTTGCACCTAGACAGATCCCAGACTCTGCTGAAACTGTCCAAACTAGGCAATTAAACCTACTTAGTATGCCTACTCTGTCTGCCTGTTCCTTCTCATAGGAGCCACAATAAAGACTTACCACCACTTTCTCCTCACTTCCTCTGTCTCTGGGCTGACTTTGGTGCTTCCCTATATAGCCCCTGTAAGGAAAATGAGATAACTGGCTACTTTTCACCTTTCAAAAAAAACCAAAAACCAAAAAACAAAACAAACAAAAAAACAACCTGTACATGAAAAGAGTGATTCACGCAAGACCAGACATCATTTGATTCCATTTATATGAAAGCCCAGAAAAAAGAAAGCTGTAGTTTAGGGATAGTGGATATGGGGAATAACAGGTAAAGGATTCAGGGTTTCTTTTGAAGGCATGAACATGTTTTGAAATTGATTGGCTTTGGTGGTAATGATTGCATGAATCCGTGCACACATTAAAAACCATTGAATTGTAAACAAATAAACAAAAGAAAAAAGCCCACAACCTTTCCCACATCCAGCAAACAACAGAGAAGCTTTGCATTCACAACAATGTATCAGTTGCGTGGCTATAGACATTTAGCAGTGTATTGGTCCTGGGACACTCATCTACTGTTATTCAGCTTTTCAGTCTAGTCTCTCTGCCTGTGTATTCTCCTGTTTCAGCGTTAAAGGCCTGTAAAATCCAATTGAGAACTGACAATGAACCTGTAACTGGAGGTTGAAGCCAAAGACTGTTTACCGCCCCCCCCCAAGGGGGATAACCCCTGGAGGGTGTTCTGGGAAGGGTGGTTAGCCCCAGGGAAAATTAGGGCAAATTATCTGTAGAGGTGGAGTCTCTGATAAGAAATATAAGGAACTGCAGAAGCAGCCCCCGGATTCAATATTCAGGATTTAGATTTTGAGATTTCAGTGTTTTCAGACTTCAGTGATTCCAGGGTCAGCAATTTTTGTCCCCACCATGCCCATCTTCCAAAAGGCTCTTGAGGGCCTTTCAGGGATGTGGAGAGGCTTCCAGCTGCCAACTTCAGAGAGGAAATGTAAGTAGCAAGCGACTGAAACTTCCCATCTTTGTTGCAGTTATAGCATTACAGGGAAAGCAAAGATCTGGATCCAGGTGCCTTGCTAAACTGGGTGAGTGTGGCCATTTGTGGCCACTTGTTAGATCATTCAGTTGCTGCAGCTGCTGCTTTTGTTACAGGGTAGCCCAGAGTGGACTGGGCCTCATCCGCACACTCAAAATTCACTTATACTGCAGGTACACAAAAGGGTCAATAACAGGTTTATTACAAAAGGGAAAAGGAACAGGAAAAAGCCCAGGGAAAGAGTGGAGTACAAAGTAACTGGAATACCTTACCAGCTAGGCTGACTGAAAACACCAAGTCAGGAAATTCGGAGAGCCATTTCCCAAGCAAGAGCGAGAGAGATGCAATCACACCCTATTTATCCCCCAAATGTTCCTGAATTCCTGCTAGCTCTGCCCTTGGGTCCTCACAGTTCCCTCCCTGGTACTGCTGGGAGTTGTAGTTTCTAATCACTGGAGTAGGGAGTAGGGCCCAGAAAGCTGGAGTAGGGGGTGGAGTCCATAAGACTCTGCCAAGTTCCTTTAGGACATCCTTCCCTTTAACACTTTGAGTGTCACTTGTCTGGTGCTGTGCTGGGACATCTTGGCAGCTCAGTGAACATCTTCTGTTGTGTCTTTTGTTGTCTTCATGAGTTGGAGTCCTGGCCTATTCTTTGGCTACCATTTGCTCCAGGTCTGCAGTGGCGTGAAGAAGCTATCTTGGAAGTGTTTGTGTATAGAATTTAAAAATACTGGACACTCGTGGATCAGGACATCTTTGTACTGGGATCCTAAACATGTTTTAAAAACTTGATATAAAGGAGATTTGAATGATTTGGTCAGAATGACCTTTTGCCATCATATAAATAGCAAACTATCCTGTAACTTTTTCTTTTGATTTTGTTTGATACTTTTCTGTAAAATCTTTACTTTTATAATCTGAGTAATTACTGTTTTCCTGTGCTGCCCTGCAATTTAAGCCATAGATAATATAGGTTTCTACCTCCATGTTACAAAAGAAATCAACTAATGATGCTATAATTGTTACAGGGCAGGAGGAAAGGAGCACTGAACCCCCAAACCTGTCTGCTCTAAAATAAGTTCTGCCTCCTGCTGCGTCAAGACAAAACATAAAAGATTTTAATGAAAAGGAACTTTAATACACAAGTATACAGTACAAAAGAAAAAGAATATAATTACTAAATCAAGCACCTGAAGTTACCCATCCCCTCGTGGGCAAAAGTCCACCCAAAAGGGATTGGCCCAAAGCAAGGCCTGAAAGCCCGCCACAAGACTAAAGCATCTTCTGGCCGGGACCCATGGAAAAGGGTCAGAAATAGCTAGATAAGTCTGGGAGGAAAAAAGAGCATAATCAAAATCAATATAAACACTGCCATAGTCAACCTCCCCACTGGTCTCTCACCCACATTGCTTTCAGTCGGTCCAAGGCCAAGAAACAAACAGAGTTTTTTCACATGCTCCCTGCTCCACATATCTTCCTCAGGTCCCCTTCTGGCTCATCATCCTACTTCCTTCCTTTCTTCAGATTCCTTCTCTTCTCTTCTTTTCTCTGCTCAGCTCCACCCTCTTCCTGAGTGGGGCAGGGAATCTGGAACTTCCCCTTTTCCTGGGGACCACCCTGTTATATGATGACAGTTCTGTTCCCCGCTCTGTCTCTGGTGAATCCTCTCATCCTCCGCACCTCTGGCCTGTACCCCAGTTCTGTATGCATAAATAAATAATTTTTTTTTTTTAAAAATCTCTAATAAGACTGTTTCTGTACTGGGGGAAAAATAAAAACAACTGTCCACTGCTTTGGGTTAGGTAAAAGGCCATTTTTTACCTCATTAACAATATCCGCACCACCACCATTTGTTACATAAATTCCACTATTGCTGTTCTCTGAACTTGAGTAGTCCTGAAATTGTGCACTCAGGTAAAAAAAGTCAGTGATCATTAAACTATTTGGTGACTGTCCTTGGCCAATTTCAGTGTCCCTTGCTGCCCTGTATCAAACCAACCTGGCCTGGGATGGCTGCACAGTAACCCCCTCTATGGTATGCCATGCTTCTTCCTGATACTCATCTGTGAGTATAACATTTTTCCTTTACTATAGATGTACTCATATCTACCTTTCTTACCACAATCAATTGAGACAAATCTCAACTACATTTTTAAAAAAGCCTCACTCTTCTAAGCCTCAAACTTAGTGACTTACTTTTCTAAAATGTAAGTACTCTATGTTCTGGTATGTAGTCCTCACAAGTAACAAAAGTGCAAGTGTCTACTTGTATCGAAAAATTAAAATAATCAAATGCACGTTCTCATTTTTGCTAAGCGTGTTTTTATGGGAAAATGTCAATACTAATTACCATGTTTTTTCTTAGGTAGATTTTGAAAACACATGGACACATTCTTCCTATTTTTTTCTAGATATTGTGCAAACCAACATCCTTTTATTATGACAACAAAACAATGACTTCAGTTCTGTCAGAATTAAATTATTGTTAGTAAAATCTTGCTGGGTCTTCAAATGGCATCTGGGACATACTTAGATAGTGTTTGGCTAGGGTCATGGAAATGCCTGAATCATGACTTTTATATAACTCTCAAGGGAAGACTCACAGTAAAATTTTCCTTTCTACAAATGCATAGCTTTGCTTCTTTGTGTAATAAACTGGCATTCAAGCTCATGTTGAATTTGTTGGAAATATTCACTTCCTTTTAGTTCCAAACCTAAAAACAGGAGAAACTGTCTGTGGGTCCTCACTCAGGCACTTAAGATTTAACTGTACTGCAGGCACACCCAAAAAGGTCAATAATGGGTTTATTTACAAGGGAAAAAAGAAAAGGAACAACCCGAGGAAAGAGAGAGATATAAGTTAATTAATGCATCCTATCAGTTCCACTCACCTGGAACCCCAATAGCACTCTGAAAGCTAATCAAGAGCCAAGCGACCAGCTGCCAATCACTAGGCCAAGAGAAAGAGAGACCCTCAGCCTAACATGTCTGGCTTTATATTAAAAAAAAAAAAAAAAAATGGCTGCTCCACTCTCGGATCTTAGCCATCCTCCCTTTGGTGTTGCTGGGATTTGTAGTTTTGGTATCTGGGGTGGAGTCCACAAAACCTGTATCTGTAGAATTCATTCAGGACATCCTTTCTCCCTAACAAAACTTTAGTACAACAATACTTTCTTTACTCCTTTTTCTACCCAACTAATGCTGATGTTTTGTTTTAAAAAAAAAAAAAATGTGTTTCCAGCAGTGTTGGGTTTCCAGACACCAAGTAATATTTTTTCTGGTTCAAAAAGATTGGACCACATAATCTCCATTTGTTAGGTTAGGAACCCCCATGGTTGTTTCTAAATGTATTTATCTGGGTTTTAGTCATGAAAACAAAATTGGAGCAAGGGGCCAGCCTCCATCTCCTCTCTTGAAGAGAAGCTCGGTGCCTTCAGAGTAGCAAATTAGTATTCCTTGATCTCCTCTTTCAGCCATGTAACATTCTTGCAGGGTCACCATCTCCCCCTGCCACTTCTGGACCTTGACTTCTTTCCATATAGACTCTTATAGAATTGTGAGAAACATCTACCCCACATCTCCTGCCACATCAAGAGCACATTATAGCTCTTATTTCCCTTCTATTCTATCTAGGGCCCATTATAACTACATTGGGGATCCTTCTACCTCTGGTCATCCCTGGGGGATGAGCCCACTGGGCAAAGAGGCTGGCCACCTAGTACCACCTGCTTGTGATTGGCCACCCCACAACCCCTGCCCAGGTCTCAGAGTTCCATATCCATCTATGTAAACTCTCTTGCCATCTGTGCAACCACAGCAGGTTGTGTAAGTTCACTGTCAGAATTTGGAGACTTCAATGGATTTTGCTGGCTTATTTTGTTTTTTTTTTTTTAGATTTATTTGTTTACGCAAACAAGAACTGGGATATAAGCCAGACATGTAGGGAGTGAGAGGATTCACCAGAGACAGAGTGAGGAGCTGAACAAGCAGATCTACTGAAATACACTGCTGAGAGGAGTAGTGAGCAAGGCAAAGATCCATGTGCATCAATACCCTGGCTGGTGATAAGACTGGTGCTACAGTGTCAGCTAATATCTTCATAGTGCTGAGACTTAATCTCTTGTGCCACCATGGAGGCCCAGATTTTGCAGTCCCTTAATGCTGAGACACAGGAACATATACATAGGCAGGCAGACAGAGCAAGAGAGACTCCAACACAGAGAGGCAGAACAGCATGTCTTTACACTGCTCATTGCCCAACTGTTGCAGACAACAAGGCCCATCCATTGTTTGCTAGATGACCCAATGGTGGAAACAGTATTTCAAAGTATGGGCTGTCTGTTGTGTGGAAAGTGAAAAATAATTTGATTTACTCATTTTCCTTGCAGGTGCTTTAGTCACTTTTTTCCATCTTCTTTATTTCTCCTTTATCAAGTAGCTGCTACATTATGTATAGATAATAATGTTAACCAAAGCTAAAATTAAGTGGTTAAATGTTATGTATAGGTAATAATGTTAACCAAAGCTAAAATTAAGTGGGTACTCTTCTGTTTTGTCCCAATTAAGGGGAGAAAACAAAGAGTAAGAACTCAGCTAGCAAACTATTCAACAAAAGGTGGTATTGAGAGTTTGGGACCACTATCTCCCCTAAAGACTAAGATGAGGTCAAAGAAATATCTGGGGGTTCATGGACAGAGACACAGGACTTTGTTGCAGGGTTTGTGATGACTTGCTGAGAAAAAGTAAAGTAGAGAAGAAGGAGATGACCAGTGTACTAGAATAGGTTAGGGGCCACCCACCAGCCTACTAGTTGAGGTAAATGTTACCAGAGGAACTTCTGTGGAATTCATGTGTTGCAAACTAGTATGCATATTTGCTGAATGGAGATGCACTCACTCGAATTTCAGCAGCAGCTCATTTTGTTGTTCGGAGATCACTGGCTGGAGAAAGGGCTAGGGGATCTCTCCCTCCTCTCATGGGAAAGATCAGAGGAAGGGAACCTTAGCAGAGGTAACTTGTGGAGTTGATCCTCATCCAATTGTGGAGAATTGTGAAGCTGGTGTAGTGGATGGGAGATATCTCTCCCCACACCTTCCAAAAGATATAGTGAGAGATCCTTGGTACTTGGCATTCGAGGACCTGCAAGCCACAGCTGAGATCATTTTGGGGGAAACTAGAATTCACAGGTTGCTCTAGCACCCCCTGCCAGAAGAACAAGGTTACCTGTATCTGGTGACTAATGCTCACATATCACATTTGGCTTCCCTTACCAGGTAACTCAGCTTGATGGAAAATATCCTACACCACAGAGGGGCTCAGCAAGCTAGTAAAGAAGGAATTTAGGATCCCCCAAATCACCAACAGAGATTGGAGAGAGAGGAAAAGATTCAGAGATGATCTTCCCATTGACTTGGGTCTGCCCTCTCTCCTAACCAGGACTGATTGAACCTTGGAACACAGTCCCCCTTACTTCACTTGTCAAGGTACAAAGAGATGAAACAAACAACCCTAAACTCATAGCATCCAGCCCCCACAACAAATAGAAGTACACTGATCTGGACCTGTGACAAGGCTGTGCCCAGGAAATATTTTTGTGTGTGAAAAAGTAGTGTTCAGAAACTGTTGTTCCCAGACAAATCAATTATTTCAAAGAACATCTACTCAAACATTTGTAATATTGCTAAAACTCCCAGTTCCCAGAAAACTCTTAATTTTTAGGGTAAAATTCAATAACATTTTTGTTTACATCATTGCATGGGCAACATTAGATATATTAGCTAACCCAGAACTGCTTCAACAAAAATCAATTTCTCATGATATTTATAACACAAGACTCTATAGACTTCTTATAACCTATAGTGATCTTCACCACAATAAAAATGTAGTGAGGAAGGAAGATCTTTTTTTAAATGGGGTGTTTCTTTTTCATGCTCAGTAACACTATTAAGTATTGTCTGAAGTACTTCTGATTTTTTTTT
>NW_004567104.1:1977456-2004183 GCF_000260355.1 Condylura cristata
TCACCACGTTTGCTATAATAATGTCTTCTTTTATCACCAATTTACTTTTACAGCTTTGTGATCACTATATAAATGAAATCATACAATTTATATCTTTCTGCACCTGACTCCTTTAGATCATCACCATGTTTGTGAGACTGATTTGTGTTGTTTTGTGTAGCAATAGCTTACTGCAGCATAGTATTCCATTTTTTCTTTTTTTGAATTTTATTTTAATAAGGTAATATTGTTTTACAACACTGTTTGTGATTCAGAAGTATAAAATCAGCTACTCCATTCACAAAGTTCTCTAACATATTCTACTGGGTCTTATCTACTTTTTGTTAACTACCCTCTCCAACCCCTTCTGATCGCCTTAATTTTACATAGAGATTTCGATGGGTTGTAATCGGTTTGGTTTTTGCTGACTTGTTTTGCTTATCTATATTCCACAAATAAGTGAAACTGTCTTTCTCCTTCTGACTTATGTTTTAACATGATCTCTTTAGTCATCCTTTCAATATTGATGTCCACCTTCAGAGGTTCACAACAGCCTTCTGGAAGATAGGTTCGAAGGGCTGGAATCTGCTGACCCCAAATGTTGAAGATCCCAAAACCTTAATCTTGAAGACCGAATGCATCTGCAGTCCCTTATATTTCTTATCTGTTGCCCCCTCCCAAAATGTGATACTTTTTATCTCTTTCCCATTCTCATAACAACCCCTTACAGAGGCATTACCTATAACAGCCTTTGGCTTTAGCCACTGGTTACAATTTGCTTGATCAACCCTTAGCATGCTGGATAGGATTTATGAATGTAAATCCTATTGAATACATATGGTGATAGTGGGCAACATTTTCTGACCCATTTCCAAAGTTAATGAACTGTTTTCAATATTGCACATTTAAGTAGGACTTTTGGCATAGTTTTAAAAATAAATATACTTAATCAGTTTAAGATAATTCCCTTGTTTATCAGTGCAAGAAAAATGTATAAATGAGGCTATCTTTCACCTTCTACACAACAGACTGCCCAAATCTTGAAATTCTATATTTTCCACCATTGGGACACCTAGCAAATAATAGATGGGCTTTACATTTCCAATAACGTATTAGTTGTGTGGCTACCAGCACTTAATAATGTAAAGGGTGCTAGGCAGGGGCTTTGCTATTCTGCTTCTCTCAGAGTGGGAGACTTTCTTGCTCTGTTTGCCTGCCTGTGTATATGGTAACTGTTTCAGCAATAAAGGACTATAACACTCACCAAAGTCTCCTTAATTCTTTGGGAGAACAACAATGAACCTACCCAGGTTAGAGTGGTTGCACAGCAATTACTTTGCTTTTCGCTTGTTCGTTTGTTTGTTTGTTTTGCTGTTGCTGTTGTGTTACAGAGAACATCCTTTACTCTTACTTTGCCTGGAAGTTTATTCCTCCTCTACCGTGGTCTCACATTTTATTAAATGTTTTTCTGTATCTATTGAACTTGCAGTAATATTTGATTACTGATATATATTTGTGGCTTCTCCGTTTATAACATTGATTGATCTTACTAGGAAAAATATAAATTAACTGATATGAATTTTTAACTTACTGATTTCTGACATTTTGATATATATTGCAGGCAAGTTATTTCATTGTTTGCTATTTATAATTTTTAAAGATTTTATTTATGCATACAATAACTGGGGTACAGAGTGGGGAACAGAACAGGCCAATTGACTAAAATACACTGCTGAGGGGAGCAGTGGGCAGGACAGGAGAGGTCTGCCATACCATGTGGCACATGGGTTAAAGGGCAGAACTATGAAGCTATCCACAGCCACTGCAGCATGAGTTCTATCACTGGCCAAGGGGGATGACTCACATTTTCGTTGTTATTTATCTTTTGCTATTTATTCTTGCTCTTATTTTTATAGTCCCATCTTTTTTTTTTATTTTAATTTGGATGATTTTTAGGGTTATTTTTCCCTTTTCTGATATATGAATTTACATTGTAATTTTTCACTCTAAGCACATTAGTAGCTGAATTATAGGATTTAAAAATGTTATATTTCATTCACGTTTTAATGACTATTTTTAGTTCATTTATTACTCATATAGAGGAGTGGCGCTTAATTTTCTAAACATTCAAGGATTTATATTTATCTTTTAGATACTGATTTTTACCTTTTCCCCATTAAATTCAAATAATATATTTCATCAGTTGGAGTCCTTTTAAATATGTTGAGTCTGTCTATGGACCAAAATATGGGCTGTTTTTTATAACTGTTCCAGATATACTTACAAAATAATATACTCTCATCATTCAGTGTATTTTAATAAAGCAATGTTTTGTTGGTTGTATTGCTCAGAATATTTGTGTTCTACTAAGGTTTTTGAGGCTTGCTTTATCATTTATCACAAGAAGTGACAAATTCTCCCTGCTTTGGGATGACTACAATGGACTAAAATGAAGGACGACATGTGGCTTGATTGTAGATGTGGTGTGATAACATGCATCTGAGGAGATATGATCATTTCTCTCTGAGTCACATACAGGGTTGTTATCTCAATAAATGTAAAAAAAAAAAAGGCAAAATTTCTTCCTCTTTATGTGTGAATTTGCATGTTTTTCTTTTTAAATGTTTAAGTTTTTGCTTTACAAACTGTGAAGCTCTATTAATAAATACATAAAGTAGATTTTCATATATTACTAGATAATGGACATGATTCTTTTTCATATCTAGGGTTTTTTTTTTTTTTTTTGGCCTTAAAGTAGATCTTATCTAATATTAGTATTGGAAACTCAGTTTTCCTTTGGAAAATTTGGAAAGATATTTGCACGATATGTATTTGTCAGTTCTTAGAAGGAGCATATAGTTAGGCTTCCTTTTGAAAACATTTTTTATCATTGACTATGTTTAATCTAGAATATTTAAACCTTTTACATTATAATTTACCCATTTACATTTAGGTTTATAGCTCACTTTTATATGTTCCTTTTTCTCATCCCGTTGCTTTCTTTTGAGTCTGAAGTTGTATTCTCTGAAAACAGCTGGAGACAGGAATTTGGATACAAATTGTTTATTGAAGTTCATTTGGAGAAAAAAAAAGTAAAGGGAGCAGTTTAAGGCAGAGAAAAATAACTGAGCTAAAATGTAGTTCCAGGGGAAATTAGTCTACTTTACCCTATGAAGAACTTTCATCCGATTTTTGCCAAGAGTCCCAGCATTTTTTGCCTTGCGTCAATCAGCCATTGCCTTTGATTTCCTGTTGAGTATGGGAGTAACTGAGGATCTTTGGCTAAGGGCAGTTCTCATGATAAAGAATGTTGTGAACCACTAACTGCAAATGCTGAGAGCAGCTGGAGTGCAGGCGCACTGGCTAGCTCTAGGGGATCAATATTTATTACACATATAAATTTTATTTGTTATTCCATATTTTTAAAGAAAAAATAGTTGAGGTAATTTGAGCAGTGTGTTGGAAAAAAAATTCACAACTATGGGCATTCATGCATTAGTTCAGTTCCATGGTGTTGAGAGACAAAAGATGAGAGACATGTGGTTCCTGCATGTAAGGGGCTCCAGCAGCAGCTTGGATTTTTTTCCTCCTAAGCCACAAACAAGAAATTCATCTCTGGAAACCATACCTTCTTATGGTTCCATTGGATTAATTTAACATCATTTTGTTTTATGAGCTGGCATTTAAGCTTAGATTCTTGTCAAGAATATGTAATTTTTGGTCTAGATTGAATTAAGATGATGCTTTGAGTTGCTTAAAAAGAGCAAGCTAACTTCCATGACTTTCAGTGCTTGAATAGGTACTTTGTGTTCTGAGTTTACTTTTTTTTTAGTTTCATTTGCTCGCACAGAAATGCATATTTAATTCTAAAAGGACAATTTATGAGTTATTTTTCTTGGTAACACCTGGCAAATCTCCTACTATAGCATTTTGGCTAAAACATATTTCAATCTTTGGAGTCATAAAGTCACAAGTCTCAGAAAACACTAATTGAATTATAGCATAGTGTAAAATAGATGAAGAGCTAACATAATTATTAATATTCTAAAATTTGAGGATTTGGGACATCAGGTTATGCTATAGCAATTACTTTCAATGATTAAAGGCATGTGTCAGTGACAGAGAAAGGAAAGAAAATCAGCTGAGCATATAAAACTGTGGTCTAAGATTTTAAGAATCACTTCTTCATATCTCCATCATGATGGTGTTTAATGTCCTAATCCTGAATCTTTAGGAAAAAAGAAATTTATGGAAATAATAAGAAAAGGGTACAACATTGCTTTCTTCTGGGTCCTGTATCTCGGTTGGTTATTTATCCCTCATATCTCAGTTCCTAACATTTAATGACAAAGATGGTACTTTCTCTTCATTTTACACGCTGAGCCTAGGGCTTTCTATCTTCTTGGGGATTTAGATGCTATTCAAAGAATCTTATGAAAATCATGAAATTCATATATGCAAATAATTCTGTATAATTTCATGAAACTTAGTTATGAGTCTCTATTACAAAATGATAGCCAGTTTCTAACATGATATGCAAATTATGTTGATTCATGTTAATTTTACCTGTTATAAAGTAGACAAACCCTCCATGTACTTAATAAATATTTATTGAGGAGCTTCTTGCATTTGTTGAAGAGGTCCTTAAGGCAAATTCCAATTGACCAGAAAATTGAAAGTGTCTAATAGGAGACTCTATTCCCTCCCCAGAACTGAGTATGGGACTGACCCTTTAAGGCCTCAATATAAACTTTTAAAATTCTGATAGGAGGTATGGCGATCAAGTTTCCTTGTGGTAGCTTAAGACAAGCCAACTATGTAAGTCCTCTTGCTTATTAAAACTACCATTTCCAATCTGGAGAAATTTTCCACTTTCTTTTCTGTCCCTTTCTGTCTTCCATATGAAGATCAGTTTTGAGTTTCTCCCTGGGAAGCTCCCGAGGTTTTATATTAACAGCTTTGCTTTGGATACCAGGAATGCTGTGGCACGGAAAAGAAACTCACTGCCTTCATGGGACTTACTTCAAAGTAAGAGAGATTGAGGGCGGGGCGGGGAGAGAGATAGAAAAGAGGCTGACTATAAGTGGGCTAAGCAAAGGAATCTGTAATATAATGTCAAGTAAGTACAATAAAGAGGTACAAAATAGGACAAGGGAATATCCAGTGACAAGGCATACTCTGAATAAAAACATAAAATAGAACGAATATAAAATATGATTCTCAGTGATTTTAAAATTATTTCTAAATTTTATTATAAATTTCATATCAATAATATTGTGGAAGTCAGATAAAGGAATCAGAACAGAATCCTTCTTAAGACTCTTTCTAGCATTATTTAAATACTTTGATTTAAAATTTTGATATCTAAAATAAACATTTACTTTAGAAATTCAGAAAGAAATCAGAAATATTTTATTCACTAAAATTTGATGTAAATACAGTAATCTCTTGTTAAAATTTTGTTAGTTTATTGCACTTTAGACTTCTGTAAATTTACAGATAATTTAATAGCTGGAAAATCACTATTTTCCTAAAATAAAGAACAGGAGTATAAAGTATATTATCTTATCAAAACCTTTCTGATAAATTGGGCTTCATTTAAAACATATATATCATTGCTAACTTTCTTTCTGAAGTTGCACCTGACAATGGGTTTTTAGACATCCATAACCTGGATATATGTTAATGCATTTTAACCAGCTGACAATAAGCCCTGATGGCACAACAGGTTAGGATGCAGCATTGCAAGCTAGGTGCAGCTGCTTCAGTGAGAGTTCAGTCCTTGGCCACAGAGGTGACCCACATGGTACAGCAGATCTCTCCTGTCTTATCTGCTGCTCCCCTCAGCAGCATACTTTGTTGATCTGCCTGTTCTGCTCCTCACTCTGTCTCTGGTGAAACTTCTCCCTGCCCCTGCACCTCTGACCTGTACCCTAGTTCTATGTGACAAATAAATCTTTTTTTAAAAAAATAATATAATAGTTTGTTTTTACATCATTTTGTGCCTTTTTCCATCTTAGTTGTAATCCCCATGGGCTTTCCATCACCAAATAACCCATGAGCCATAACCATAGTTCAGTGCACTCCCCCCCACCTCCATTAGTGATCCTGTTAAGGGGAAGGATTTCCTAAAGGAATGCTGCAGTCTTATGGGCTCTACCCCCTACTCCAGCTTTCTGGACTCTATCCCCTACTCCAGTGATTGGAAACTACAACTTCCAGCAGTACCAGGGAGAGAACTGTGAGGACACAAGGACCCAAGGGCAGAGCTAGCAGGAATTCTGGGACATTGGGGGATAAATAGGGCTTTCTCTCTCTCTCTCTCTCTCTCTCTCTCTCTCTCTCTTGCACGTGTGCGTGAAATTGGGTGTTTTCAGTCAGCCCAGCTGGTAAGCTTCTCTATCCCTGGGTTGTTTCCTTTTCCTTTCCCCTTTTGTAAATAAACCCGTTATTGACCCTTTTGTATATGCCTTCAGTAGAACTGAATTTTGAGCACACGGGTGAGACCCCACAGACAGGTGACCTAGTCCACTCTGGGCTAGCCCGTAACAATCCCATTCCCCACTCCACCCACTACATAAAATGCCTCTGGTATGTAGTTGTTCATTATTATTATAATTTTCTCGCCTGGTCCTTTATACTCCTACTATGAGTGAAACCATCTGGTATTTTCCCCTTTTTTTCTGCCTTATTTTACTAAGCATGATCTCTTCCAGCTCAATTCACGTTGCTGCAAAAGCACGTGCTTATCTTTTTTGATTGCTGAGTACTATTCCATCGTGTATATGTATCACAACCTTTTAATCCAGTCATCTAATTTTGGGAATTTGCATTGATTTCATGCCTTTCCAATTGTAAAAAAAAAAAAAAGCAGAAATAGTTGGGATGCAGGTGTCTTTTTGAATCAGTGTTTTCATGTCATTTGGGTAGATACCTGAGAGTGGGATTGCTGGGTCATATGGAAGCTCCATTTTTAGCAGTTTGAGAAACCTCCAGTTTTCCACAGTGGTTGTACTAGTTTGTATTCCTACCATCAGTGCAGGAGATTTCCTTTTACTCCACCACCTCATCATCATTAGCTGTGGCTAGTTGTTTTAAGATGTATCATTCTCACTGGTGTGAGGTGGTCTCATTGTGGTTTTAATTTACATCTCCCTTATTACAAGTAATGTTGAACAACTTTTCATATGCTTGTTGGTCATCTGCATATAATTTTTTTTTAAACGGCAGAAACACTGAGGAAATCCATAATCAGTTCTCCATATTCAAAATCTCCACTGATGTTTTTGGCCACAGAAACATATTTATCTACATTTGTCTGCTACTATAAACAGTAGAGTATCTTTCTTTTGTGTCTGAAATATTGCAAATTGTTTTAATTTTTCATGACTTCCCAGTTTGGAAAAAAAAAATTTGTATGTGAAAATTACTCACTAAATCATTGACAAAACTTATGTAAATGAACACTAATGGGTGCTGCGGGGGTGGGGAGTAAAGGTGAGGGGATTGAATTTGTGGTTACTAAAATGGCAATATACCTGACCCTAATTACTCCTTTATACCAGTTAATCTAAAAGAAGGGTTTTCTGGCCCTCCCTGGTGGCACAGTGGATTAAGGCGCAGCACTGAGAGGCTTAAGCCACTTCCACATGAGTTCAATTCCCGCTGCCCCGGAGGAGATCCACATGGCGAGGCAGAGGTCTCCTGGCCCATCCACTGCTCCCCTCAGCGGTGTAC
Organism: Condylura cristata; assembly: GCF_000260355.1. Classification (NCBI taxonomy): domain Eukaryota; kingdom Metazoa; phylum Chordata; class Mammalia; order Eulipotyphla; family Talpidae; genus Condylura; species Condylura cristata. The sequence goes on from NW_004567104.1 coordinate 1,985,173, forward strand.
TTCCATGATCTGCCTGTTCTGCTCCCCACTCTGTCTCTGGTGAGAATCCTCTCACCCTCTGCATCTCTGGCCTGTTCCCCAGTTCTACATGAATGAATAAATAAATCTTAAAAAAAAAAGTGTTTTCTGTTTTAATACTGGAAAGGAATATATTCTTTTACAACATATATATTTTGGAACATCCTTTATTATGACAAACATTTCTCCCTTCGAAAGAAATAATAAAAAAAAATGGAAGTATATTTCAGGAAAAAGAATGAATGGTCAGGTTGGGAAACATTTTGCTTTTTATAAAAACCAGAACAGAGGCCCTCCCTGGTGGCGCAGCAGGTTGAGGCACTGCACTAAGAAGCGTAAGCCACTTCCTCATGAGTTGATACCTGCCTGCCCGGGAGGAGATCCACATGGTGCAGCAGACCTCTCCTGACCTTCCCGCTGCTCCCTCAGCAGTGTACTTCGTTGATCTGCCTGTTCTGCTCCCCCTCTCTCCCTGGTGAATTCTCTCACCCTCCGCATCTCTGGCCTGTACCCCAGTTCTGTATGCATAAATAAATCTTAAAAAAAAAAAACAAAAACAGAACAGGTTGTAACATATATAGCTGGCTTTCTAGCACAGCTGGAGCTGTGGTTACCAGAGAAGAGTTCCTAAAATATTTCCAGGAATTCAAGCATTATTGTCCTGGAGAGAAACCTTTGAAAGTGACATTCAGTGGATCATCAGCATTTCTATTTATAAACAATCATATCTCATAAATAAGGATAAGTCAGGAAAAGGGAAATTGACAATGGAAAAACAAGAAAAGGGAAGCAGTATTTCTCATCTTTATTGCTCTCTAGAGTGTTAGGAAAAGCATAATAACAGGGGTAGCTTAGATTTAACTCTTAAAACATGGGTACGGTTTAGATGCATAGAAGGAAAGAAATTTCCATTGCCTGGATAGAAATAAAAACAGAGAAATGCAAGGTATATGCCTGATAAAGGGAGTTGACCAAATTTACTGAAGTAACATTTCATGTAGGTAAAATGTAGGCAATAGATGTCATTAGAAAATTTAGATTTGAATGCCAGCAAAGCCTGAATTTTGATTTATCTTATGGTCACTTGAAAGTCAATGAAGATTTTGAGTAGGAAAAGTAAGACAATAGGGGATTTATCTGATAGCAGAATAGATTGTGGAAAAGGACTAGAGAATGGGAGGCCAGGTATGGGTTCTAATGACAGATTTCTTGTGAGGTTGTGAATATTCCTTGTGCTATAAAGCAGGAAAACGTGATAAAAAATATATATTTCTCATCCCCCAAGTGTCAAAAATTTCAACAAGCAAAGCATATATGTTGGAATAATGCATCAGTAAATATGAAAATAATACAGAAAATTTCCCTAAAATTTATTTGTGCAGTGGACAAACAACAACAAGAAAAAAAAATTACTTCTGTTTTTGGGAAATCAATGCACAGTCTCTGAAATTCTGAAAGGACTGAGATAACTCAAATAACATTTCATAATCTATTTTAATTTTGAAAATATTTTAATAAATATTAAAGATAATTTCTTCAATGATACATCTTATTTCCAGTTGTAAGTTATCATGCTTATAGTTGTGAAGAAAAAACAGAGGAATCACAAGTAGAAATTGCAATTAAGGAGTTAACTGCCTGTAAAGGTATGTGATCTAACCCTGCAAAATGAGAATACAGAAGTTAAGGTGCTAAGTTCTAGCTAGAGAAAAATTGTTAAACAGATGGTATATATTTATCTATTTAGGAAAAATTTGTTGTGAAAATGACACTTAAGCATGGCCTAAAAGAATGCATCAAATTAAACATGAAAGAGTGAAAAGAAGGAAAGTATTACTATGGGTTATTCTATTTTTATTTATACTGTTTGGTGACAGATGAAAAAAATCTGAAAACATTTTATTTGTTCTAAAGATTTATTTATTTATGCAAACAGAACTGAGGTACATACCAGAAGTACTGGTGTGGTGAGAGGATTTACCAAAGACATATTAGGGAGCAGAACAGGCACACTAACAAGGGACACTGTTCAGGGGAGCAGCAGGTAGGTCAGGAGAGGTTTGCCATGCCATGTGGGTCACCTCCTTGGCAGGGGTTTGAACTTGTGCTGAAGCAGCTGCAGCTAGCTTTGAAATGCTGCACTTTAACCCACTGAGACATCAGGTAGAGTCCAAATTCTGGAAATGTTTTAATAGGAAATTTATCTTAGTACTCATCCACCAGCACCTCAGCAGAAACAAGCACCAGTCAGGGCCTTGCAGTCTGGTATCCACAGCAGCACCCAGGAAATGTGTCCCACTCAGTGCTCAGCAACCTGTATCTCAGGAGCAGATGTTAACCCCAGTCTGGGCTGTGTAGAGTCCCGCCATTCACAGTAGGTCACCATTAACATCCAGAAAGTGCATCCTACTCAGCCACCTGCACATTGGAAACAGACCCTAGGTGCACGGGTCCTATTCTGTGTCATAAGTTTTCAGCAATCCCTTGTTAGTATGTACTCTTGACTCCTGGACAAACCACCAGCAACATGGAGACAGATTTATGCACCAAATTGGGCTGTGCAGGACCTAACTCTTCACCTTGGTCCCTCAGGATGATTGGCAAGTGCATGCTACTCAGTGCTCAGCCACCCATGTCTCAGGAGCAGATTCACATCCAATCCAGGCTACATAGAACCTTGCTCTATATCAGAGACTTTAACCAACCCACTACCCTCCTGGCCACCAAGGAAAGACCAAAAGCCGTTACTGTGGGAGTGGTGAGATTCCAGTAACTAGGCTTCTTGACCAAGCAGGAAGAAAAATACAGGAAGAAAAATACAAATACAATACAAATTGCCAAGCAAGTCCTTAAAGGAACAATACAACACAGAAAGAAAACAAATCCTAGAGTCAAACCACAAAGACAAGGAAGAGCTTTTTTACCTATCAGGCATAACATTCAAGATGGCCATGATTAAGAAAACTGAAGAATGGGAACAATACAAAGAGAACCAAAAAAATATTATGAATACTATGATAATCACATTAATAAAATGATTGTGTTTCAAAAATTGAAATTTTAAAGAACAAAACAACAGAATTACAGGAAGAAGAGAAATCAGGAGAAAGTCATGGAAATAGAATAAATCAAATGAATCAGTGATCTTGAAGATGAAAATGTGTTAAGAAATAAGGTAGGAAAAGAGAGAAACAAAAGAAGAAAAATGAAGAAACACTTCAAGAATTACCAGATAACATGAGAAAGAATTTATAAGAATTACAGGACCCCTAAAGGGAGAGAGAGAGAGAAAAGCGAACTTTTTTTAGGGACAAAGTGAAGGAGAAATTCTCAGATTTGAAGAAGAAAATGAACACAGAAATACAAGAAACAAACCAAAAAAAAAGGGGGGGGGCAATAAAATACCAAGGTAAGATATAACCAACATCAAGGCATGTAATAATAAAACTTGAAAGAGTTCAAGACAAAGAAAAAACAATGCAACAGAGGAAGTGAAGAAACAAAAAGTAACACTGATTAGATGAATATCAAATCTCTCTGAAGAAACACTATTGGCAAGAAGAAAATGTAATGACATAATCAAAATACATTGAAAATAATGCCAGTCAGAGTACTTTTTCCTGAAAGTCTCACCTGTCTATATGAGAGAAAAATAAAATCTTCTCAGACAAAGAAAATCTTAGGGAGTTTGTATCCACTAAAACCTCCCTTCAAGAAATATTAAAAGGAATATTAGGACCTAACCCAAAAAAAGGAAAACAGCACAAAGAGATGAAAAATGAACTAACTAGAATCACAAAGCTAGGAACAAAATGGGAATTGCATATGTTTACATGCCAATAATAACTCTAAAAGTAAACGTACTGAACTCACCAATAAGAAGACACAGAGTATATAGATGTATTACAAAACAGAACACAAACAGCTGCTGTCTATAGGAAACACAACTAAGTACCAAATATAAACACAGATTGAAGGTAAAGAAAGGAAAACAATTGTATAAGCAAATGTCACCCAAAAGAACAGTCAGCCATATTTATATACAACAAAATGCTACTAGCTTTAAATAGATAACAAGAGACAGCAATGGACACTATCAAACGATAAGGAATCAATAAAACAGGAAGACATAATACACTTAAAAATATCCTCACCAAAGGAAGGAATACCAAAAAAGACATCTCTCAAATCAAATATAGAAGCAGACATTGTGGAAAATACATATGTGATTAGAGACTATGCTCAACAATGAACGAAAATAAACAAGGTCATAATCTCCCTAAATAAAGAAGACCACATGATTCTAATAGACATTTCCTAGGCATTAAAACTCCCCAATCCAAACACACATTTTTATTTTATATCAAAATATAGATATCAAAACAAAGGATCAGACAAAGACAAGCTATTAAGACCCACCCTTGAAAGTAGAACATAGATCTACGACACTTAGGAAGGGAGCAGTCTTAGGAGAGAGAAGGAAAGAATAGAGAACAGTGCTGGTGGTGGTGGTGAGACCACCACCACCAGTGGTGGTGGTCTCACCACCAGAGAGTGGTGGAGGACTGTGGACACTTTTTTTTACTTGAAGATATACTTTATTTATGCATACAGAGCTGGGGAACAGGCCAAAGGTGCAGGGGCAGTGAGAGGATTCACCAGAGACTGAGTGGGGAGCAGAACAGGCCGACTGAGAAGTACACTGCTGAGAGGAGCAGCAGGCGGGTCAAGAGGGGTCTTCTGCACCATGTGGGTCACCTCTGGGGCAGAGGTTCGAACTCTTGCTGAAGTGGCTTTAACTTCTTAGTGCTGTGCTTCTTTAACCTGCTGTGCCATCAGTGAGGGCCCAGACTGTGACCACTTTAATGGTGGGAAAGCTATGGTTACCAAACCTGAGGGGAGAAATCTTACACTGTGAAAAAGAAAACAAGGGTGTTTAAAATTTTTGAGTTAAAAAAAATATATCTGGCTTATACAAATATATAATTTTGTTTTATCGCATTGGAAATATTACTTTAAGTTAGAATTTTTAGTAACATTTCAAAATAGATTGTACTGCCCAAAGAATATGAAGCTAAAATCTCGTAAAATATAAAAGAAAAATAAAATAACTACTAAATTGGTAACAAAACACAATGATTAAATATATAGCACCTGGGTACCAACTAAAGGGTTCAATCTTAATTTCAAGACTTGGTTGTGATTTTAGAGAAATGGCGCACCTTCCCTACTACATCTTTCAGGGGCTAGAGTAGTAGTTACTTTGTAAATTTTTTTAGGTTAAGACACAAACACACAAGTACACATACAAGGGACTAAGATTTAATTGAACTGTTCTTAAAAATGAATAAGTGGGCTCTCCCTGGTGGCACATCAGGTTAAATCACAGTACTATGAAGCTAGCTGTGGTCGCTACAACATGAATTCAATTCCCTACCAGGATGGTGAACTTTCCTGTCTAGCTGCTGCTCCCCTCAGCAGTGTACTTCATCAATCTGCCTGCTCTGTTCCTAACTCTGTCTCTGGTGGATGCTCTCTCTGTCCCTGCACCTCTGGCCTGTACCCCAGTTCTATATGCATAAATAATTAAATCTTAAAAAAAAAAAAAAACTAGTAAGTTACATTGTTACTATTTAATGGGTAGAGCACATTAGTTTCCTGATTTTAAGACAAAAGACTTTCCTGACGAGGCACAGGACGTAGCATGAACATTAATTTTACATAAATTGTATTTGTTTGTCCTTAAAGACCCAGGGAGTGTAGCAGGTGATTCAGATGCATGTGATTCACATTCTTTGTTGTAGTCAAAGTGCCCTACACTTGGAAAATTCACTTCTTATATATCAGGTAATAAGCAGGTTTCCTTTCAGCCCCAGTGGGAAAATTTATCTCAGTTTTCAAGTTCATTGATGCAGATATATACCTGAGAAATGTTTGATTAAGGGATTAACCAAGTGTTATTCTATGCTGTATAATGTAGTACTGACAGCCATAGCAAGAGTGACAGGATAATAAAAGATCCCTGAAGAACTATATTTCTCAATAATGTAAATTCTTATAAAGAATGTTGTGCACATATAGAAGATTCATAACATGTTTATAGCAGAATAGCATTTTAAAAGACAGCACTTTGAAACATAATTATTAAGATATAATGAAATCTTAACTGCAACATTTAGTATTGCTTATTCATATCCAAAAGCAAGGAAAGTAAAATACAGAAAATAAACAATTGAGACTATATCAAACTAAAAAACACCTGTACAACAAAAGAGTCAGTAACAAAAATGAAGAACACCATACTGAGTGGGAGAAAATATTTGTACACCACACAAATGACAAGGGACTAAAACCAAAGATCTACAAATAGTCTACCAATGATAACAGCAAAGAAATAGCTTAAAAATGAGCAAAAGAGTTAACTAGTCACTTATCGAAAGGAGACATAAAAATGACAAAGGGGGGCCCTCCCTGGTGGCGCAGCGGGTTAAAGCACTGCACTAAGAAGCTAAAGCCACTTCCGCATGAGTTCGATTCCCGCCTGCCTGGAGGTGACCATATGGCACGGCAGACCTCTCCTGACCCGCCCGCTGCTCCCCTCAGCAGTGTACTTAGTCGATCTGCCTGTTCTGCTCCCCACTCTCTCTGGTGAAGCCTCTCGCCGCCCCTGGGCCTCTCGCCGCCCCTGGGCCTCTCGCCTGTACCCCACCCTGTTCTGTATACACAAATAAATAAATCTTTAAAAAAAAAAATGACAAAGGAGGGGAGCGCCAGTCAAGTGCTGCAGAGGAAGGCTTCCTGTTCACTTGGCTCCTTTAAATATCTTGGCTCCCAGACGCCAGGAAGCACTGCAGAAGGAGACTTACTGTGACCCGCAGCAGTGACTGCAAAGCTGCAGCGGGTTTTTGCTCCAGCCCTGCTACATCCCTGGAGATAAACTGAGACAACTCAGCTAGGCAGAGGAAACCAAAATGTGGGAAAAGACTGCAGCTCGGAACCAGGAGTGCCCAGATGTGAGGATACACCACAGATGTATTGCCGTTCTTTGCCCCAGCATCCCCGATAAAACTCTGGATATAAACTGAGACAACACAGCTAGGCACAACAAACATAGAGGGAAACTGGGACATCTGAAGGCTACAAAGATCATCAGACACCTTCCAGAAACACAGATTCAAGGTGTTAGTAGAAGAGGCTGAACACCACAAGAGACCCCTGACTGTAACCAGATGAGACGACAGACACAATCACACACAGTGGGGTCTGGAAAAATAGCACAACTCAGAATACCCTCCATAACTGACGTGTCTGGAAGTCTCTCAGCCATTCCAGAATAATAATAATAATAATAATAATAATAATAATAAAGCCGGTCAATAATAGCAACACTGTGTCTCAGTGAATAGAATGTATTAGAAAATAAACAACAGGGAAAAGAAGACAAGCAAATACTCAAGCAAGTCCTCAGGGGAAAAATTCATCACAAAAAGATCAGTCACCAGAAAGCACCAAAGAAATAGAAGAACTGCTAAGCCTACAAGATAAAGAATTCAGATTCATCATGATAAACAAACAAAAAGAAGATAAGAAGAAAAAAAATGAAATGAGGCAAGGCATCCAGGAGTTGAAGAACACAAGCAAAGAAATGAATGAAAGAAAGGAAAAAGATATGAGACAAGCAATCAACAAATTGCAGAAAGAAAATTAGACATTAAAAAAGGAAATAGAAGAAATGCAGGTGATGAAAAGGCCATTGGAGGAGATAAACAATGCTGGGAAAAGTTATGAAAACAGAATAGATGAAATGGAAGAACGAATCAGCACCCTTGAAGACACAGAAACAAAGAGAATTAAAAAAGAAAAAGAAAGAGAAGTAAAAAGGAAAAGGAATGAAGAAACACTTCAAGAGCTATCTGACACCATCAGAAAAGGAAACATCAGAGTTATAGGTATCCCAGAAGGCGAAGAGAAAGGCCAAGGAATAGAGAAAATATTCACAGAGATAATAGAAGAAAACTTCCCTAATATGAAGAAGGAGATGAAAGTAGACATTCAAAAAGCAAGAAGAACAACAAACTACCATGATGAGAGAAGAAATACAGCAAGACACATTATAATAAAACTTCCAAGAATACAAGACAAGGAAAAGATAATGAGAATGACAAGAGGGAAGAAACAAATAACCTATAAAGGAAAACCTATCCAGATGACATCAGACTTCTCCAATAAACACTATGGGCAAGAAGAGGGTGGAGGGACACATTCAACAAACTCCAAAGCATTAAATGCCAACCAAGAATACTCTATCTTGTGAAACTCTCCTTCCTCTACGAAAAAAGAATAAGGACATTCTCAGACAAAGAGAAACTCCACAATTTCGTCATGACTAAACCCCCACTCCAAAAACTACTACAAGAAGCCCTCAAACCAAATCCAAAGTAGAATGAAGAAGAACAATACAAAACAAGGAATAAAAATACAGAAGGACCAAATGGCAAATGTAGGTGCCAGTATATCAATATCATGTCTAAATGCATAAGGCATTAACTCATCAGTAGAGAGACACAGAATTGCAGGATGGATTAAAAAACAGAACCCATCATTCTGCTGTCTTCAGGAAACACGTCTAACTACAAAAGATAAAATCAGACTGAAAATAAAAGGATGTAAAACAGTTCTACAAGCAAATGGACCAAAAAAGAAAGCAGGAACAGCTATACTTATATCAAATAGACTTCAAACTAAAAAAGGTTAAAAGAGATACAGAAGGCCACTACATTATGATTAAAGGGACAATACAACAAGAAATAAAAATCATCAACATATATGCACCAAATGAAGGAGGACCAAAATATATTAGGAAACTACTGTCATCCATGAAAATGTATATCAGAGAGAATACATACATAGTAGGAGACTTCAATATGCCACTCTCAACAATGGACAGATCAACAAGACAAAAAATTAAAGTAAAGACACTAAAGCTCTGAAAAAGGACCTGGACAACATGGGTCTGGTGAACATCTACAGAATAGTGTACCCCAGAAAATCTGAGTACACATTTTTTTCTCAAATCCACATGGATCATTCTCTAGGATTGACCACATACTGGGTCACAAGATAAATATCAATAGATACACTAAGATCAAAATCATACCAACTATATTCTCCGACCACGAAGGAATCAAACTAGAAATAAACCATATGAAGAAGGCAAGAAACCCACCTACCACATGGAGACTAAAACCCACACTACTGGAAGACCACTGGATCAATGAAGAGATCAAAGATGAAATTAGAAAATACTTGGAGTAGAATGACAATGACAACACAAGTCTCCAAAATGTATGGGACACATTAAAAGCAGTTATAAGAGGAAACTATATAGCAATACAAGCTCACATAAAGAAACAAGAAATAACTCAAAGAAACAACCTATAGAACCTTAAAGAACTGGAAAAAGAACAACAAAATAAGCCAAAAGCCAGCAGAAGACAAGAAATAATCAAATCAAAAAGTCAAATCAGAAATAAATGAAATGGAAGTCAGGAAAACAGTCTAAAAAATCAATGAAACCAAAGGTTATTTGAAAAGTAAACAAGATAGACAGGCCACTAGCCAGGCTCACAAAGAAAAAACAGGAGAAAGCACAAATAAATAGTATCATAAACGAAAAAGGAGACATCACAACAGACCCAGCAGAAGTCAAAAGAATAATCAGAGAATACTATGAGCAACTATATCAAACAAATTGGACAATTTAACAGAAATGGACAAATTTCTACAACTCTACAACCACCCAAAGCTAGATAAAGAAGAAATAGACAACTAAACAGACCAATTACAAGCAAGGAAATAGAAGAAGTAATCAAAACCTTCCCCAAAAATAAAAGTCCAGGACCAGATGGATTTACAAATGAATTTTACTGAACATTCAGAAAAGAACTAGTACCTATTCTACACACTCCTCCAAAAAAATTGAAAAAGAAGAAAACTACCACAAACATTCTATGATGCCAACATCACACTAATACCAAAACCTAACAAAGAAAACACAAAAAAAGAAAACTTCAGACCAATCTCCCTTATGAACACTGATGCAAAAATCCTCAACAAAATCTTAGCCAACAGAGTCCAACAATATATTAAAAGACCATGACCAAGTGGGCTTTATGAGAATTTCAATGACTAAACCCCCACTCCAAAAACTACTACAAGAAGCCCTCAAACCAAATCCAAAGTAGAATGAAGAACACCATCCACCAGTTTAGCAAGGTAGCAGGATATAAAATCAACACACAAAAGTCAGAGGCCTTCATATACACAAACAACCAATCAGAACACCATGACCAAGTGGGCTTTATCCCAGGAGCACAAGGATGGTTCAACATCAGAAAATCAATTAATCTAATCCATCACATCAACCGACAGAAGAATAAAAACCACATAATCATATCAATAGATGCGGAGAAGGCTTTCAGCAAAGTTCAACACCCATTTATGTTTAAGGCCCTTGAAATTCTCAGAATAGAAGGAACATACCTCATATGATAAAAGCTATATATGATAAACCTGCAGTCAATATGATCCTCAGTGGAAGAAAGCTGAAAGCCTTTCCTTTGAGATCAGGAACAAGACAATTGTGTCCACTAATGCCACTGCTCTTCAACATAACATTGGAAGTTCTAGCCAGAGCAGTAAGACAGGAAAAAGGCATACAAGGAATCCAAATAGGGAAAGAAGAAGTAAAAGTATCCTTATTTGCAGATGATATGCTAATTAACATGGAAAATTCTAAAAACTCCACAGAGGAACTAATCAAAACCATCCACCAGTTTAGCAAGGTAGCAGGATATAAAATCAACACACAAAAGTCAGAGGCCTTCATATACACAAACAACCAATTAGAAGAAACAGAAATAAACAACAACAACAACAAAATCCCCTTTTCAATTAAAAAAAAAAAGAATCAAATACCTGGGAGTCAACCTAACAAAAGAGGTAAAAAACCTCTACAAAGAAGTGCACAAGACTACGGTGATGGCACATGGGTGACTTGGTGATGGGAAACCCACAGGGGTTACAATTGAGATGAAAAAATAATGTACAAAATGATGTAAAAATAAACTTATATTATAATAAAATAAAACAGATGACAAACAGGTATAAAAAAACTGTTTTTAACATCACTTATCAGAGAAATGTCAGTCAAAACAACAATATGGTAAGACTTCATACCTTTGAGAATGGTCCATATTAAAAACAAACAAACCGGGTGGCAAGTGCATAGAGAAAAAAGAAACTTCCTTTTTGTAGGATTATAAACTGGTCTAGCCCCTATGGAAAACATTGTGGAAGTTTCTGAAATAACTAAAATCAATCTGCCATATGACTCAGCAATTCTACTCGTAAGGAAGTTTCCAAAGAACCCAAATAAACAATAAATCTAAAAGAAACCTTCACTCTTATGTTCATTGCAGCACTATTTATAATAGTCAATGTCCCAAACTAGATGAGTGAATTAAGAAGTGATACACATACACTTGGATCACATTACTCAGCAATCAAAAAAAATAAACTCATACTATTTGCAGGAACATAAATGGCATTGGAAAGGGTTATGCTAAGTGAATTAAGTAAAAAGTGAAAAGATAAATACCTGATGGTTGCACTTATATGTGGAATATAGAGAAGCCAAACAAACAGACAAAGACAAACCTTAAAACAAACCTTTGAAAGCTGACTATAGATCTAAGACATCAGGATGGGTAGTGGATAGAAAGAGGGGGAAAATGAAGAGAGGGAGTGTACAATGGACTATGGTAGAATATAACAGGTGCTTTGGTGGTGGGAGAGCTATATTTTCCGTTTGGTGTGTAATCCCCATAGATTTCCCACCACCCACTCACCCATGTGCCAACACCATAGTCCTGTGCAATCTCCCCAGCCAAATTTTGATCCTATTCCCCTCTCCACCCCCGTAAAAATGTCTCTGGTTTATAGTTGTTCATTGTTTTTTGTTTTTACTTTATTGCAATTGCTTTTCTTTTTCCTGATCCCTTACTCTCCTGTTATGAGTGAAACTATTCAGTGTTTTTCTTTTCCTTTCTGGCTTATTTCACTAAGCATATCCCTTCCAGCTCCATCGATGTTGCTGCACAAGGCATGAGTTTATCTTTTTGATTACCGAGTAATATTCCATTGTGTATATGTACCACATCTTTTTAATCCAGTCATTTATTTTGGGGCATTTGGGTTGATTCTACATCTTCCCTATTGTAAATAGAGCAGCAATTAACATGGTGGTGTATGTGTCCTTTTGAATCTGTGTTTTTGTGTTGTTTGGGTATATATCAAGGAGTGGATTGCTGGGTCACATGGAAGCTCCATTTTTAGCAGTTTGAGAAACCTCCAAACAGCTCTCCTTAATGGTTGTACCAGTTTGCATTCCCAACAGCAGTGCAGGAGAGTTGCTTTTTTCCTGCATCCTTGCCAACATTTGTTGTTGCCAAATCCTTGGATATTTGTATTTTCAAATGAAAAATTACTGTCAGTTTTTTAGTTTAAAAATTGAACTAATAATACCATCACCAACTACCTACTGTAGTCAAGTCAGTTTTTTCTTACATTTTTGTCAAAGCAGAAAATTTTTACATCATTGTCATAATGATAGATTTTTAAAAAGCAAGGCATTCCTGTGTAGTCTTACAGGACATTTCTCATATTGTCATGAAATGAACATCTTTTAATATTTTAAAAGTAATTTTCTTCTCTTTGAATTGTCCACCCATGCTTGTAACTCATCTTGTAATGAAGTTGTGCTTTAAAAATAAAACAATTATTAAAAGTACTATGACAGGCCCTCCACAATGGCCCAATCAGTTCAAAAGCAGCATTATGAAGTGATCAGCAGCCACTGCAGCACTAATTTAATTCCCCACTGGGAGGGGACCCACGTGGCACAGTAGACCTCTCCTGACCCACCGGCTTCTCCACTCAGCAATATATTTCAGTCTATTGCCTGTTCTGCTCCCCACTCTGTCTCTGGTGAATCCTTTCACAGGCCTCACTGCAGTCTGTACCCCAATTCTTGTATGCATAAATAAATCTTTTAAAAAGCACTATGTCAAGGAAAGTGATCCTCTTTATCAAATTTCACAGGTGGAAAAAAGATCTTATTGTTCAAGTGCTTTAATTAACAGGAACAAAAATTTTCTCCCTTTTGCTACCCTTTACACTATGTACTATGAGAGGTCCAGCAATTTATGTGATCTATGTTCAGTATATATATTTTATGAACTAGCTTCACTACTGAATAGTCAACTATTGACCTAAATTCTAAATAAACAAATTTTATATCTAGGTTAGAAGAAAAAATAAAGTAAAACTTTTTTTTTTTTTTTTTTTTTGGCAATAGAACTTATCCCAAGAAGGCTGCAGTGGCTGCACTAGTAATGAAAAGGGAAGGAAAAAACAAGCCAATATCAACAGTGGAGATCATGCAAAAAATATGTTTAAAAAATAGTTAAAACACACACACTCTTTTGAGTAAATTTCAAAGTTAAGTCTTACTTCTTTGATTAACAAATAAGGAGCAGATGCTTTGGCTCAAAGAACAAGTTTTAAATGAGACATTGTCTTGATTGATTACAAGGCTGTTTTTCTTGGAGCCTGTGTATTTTGACTGTGTGTGAGGTTTTAAAACATAGGCTGAAATCCAAAATAAAGTTCTTAAGAGGTGTGAGTCAGAGCTCAATACATTCATACTAGTTTCTGTATGAAAATTTTTTGTAATTACAGAGATTCATGCATGAATGATAGTAGAAATAGAACCAGTAAGACACCAAGAACATAGGTTATGGGAGCACATGACCTCTAGATTCTGTGTTTATATGACGGAAACCCTTAAGAGGATGTTCTCACGCATATCTTCTCAGGTAAATTAGCCAAAATCTTCAGTCTTCAGAGAAAAATCAAGTGCCCTCAGAGATCAGAACTTTCTGAGGAATTTTGGATACTGGATACATGTCATCACTTCAGGAGCATTGCTGTAAAAAAGGGTTAGGTTCTTATTTGGGTCATATAGCATTTTTGTAAACTGATCAATATATACCTTGATTACATGTTTCTGTTTAATTACAGCTTGTTAAATATATGCTTTTGATTCATTAGCACTGAACAACAGCTAACAGCCCTGTGACTAGTACCCGAATGCAGCTTAGTTATCACGTGTGTTTTCTCCCTAAGACACATCACAGCCTTCCTACATCGTGAAACATCAGACAGCACTTTTGAACTATGCTTGAACCCATTTTTAATAGAAAAATCACCAACAGAGAGCTGAAACGAGACAGCAAAGCATTTCCTTATTCAACCACCACTGGAAATGTATAAATGTGTCAGAAAATTAAAAATATTCACTGCTCTGCACACATATAAAATGACAAAGTCAGACTGAGTACTGTAAGACACTTCTGATTCTTTCTAATATTGTATGTGATTTTTGCTAGGTTTTGAAGTGAATTGATTTTGGTTTTGGACTAGAAATCTACTTCGACTAAGATTTTGCTAAAGACGGACTCTTCTTGCAGCACTGCCTTTTCTTAGGAGTAGAATTTTAATTAATGCAATTCAGCCTTGAATTATGTGTGTAAGTTAATGGGTCCACATATAAATGGTATTTTAAACATAAAGTTTCAACATGCATAGCTAAAAATGCTGTGAATGTATATTCTCTTATAATTATCTTAATAATTATTTTTCTCTAGCTCACTTTATTTTAGGAATACAGCATATACAACTAACAAAATGTATGTTAGTTGTTTATTCTCTGAACCAGATTTCTGGTCAAAATAAGTTATTAGTAAATTTTGGGGAGAGTTAAATGCATATGTGGATTTTTGCCTCTGCAGGTGCCTTTAATCCTCAAGGTGTTCAAGAGCCAATTGTAATAAATGCAGACTCAATAATGCCACCTCTGGTAGGAACTAGTTACATGGCCCAAGCATAATTTTCTCTGAAAATAGAGGGGGTTGATTTAGGTTATTTCTTAAAGGACCTTCCCAGCTCTAACAGTCTTGCAGTAGAGAAAAATTAAGAAAATGGAACTTTCTATGTGGCTTTTAACATAAGGGACATACTAGAAAATCTGAGCACCAAATATTTTTAAAGCCACCAAATCTCTTAATTAGACTCTAGTCAATTATATAATGAATTATAGGGTCTAAAGAGTGAAGCAGACATTCTGGATATTAAAACTCACCAGGTGTGGCCCTCCCTGGCACAAAGGACTAAAGCACAGCACTAAGAAACTGAAGCCATTTCAGCATGAGTTTGAACACCTCGTGTCCTGGAGGTGACCCACATGATGTGCGGCAGACCTCTCCTGACCCTCCCGCTGCGCCCCTCAGCAATGTATTTGTCAGTCGGCCTGTTCTGCTCCCCACTCTGTCTCTCACTGCCCCAGAACCTCTGGTCTATACCCCAGCTCTGTATGCATAAATAAATATATATTTAAAAAATACACTGACCCCAAAACTTTTATAATAGTGACATTTATATGTACATATACATATTTTTTTAAAGATTTATTTATTTATGCATACAGAACTAGAACTACAGGCCAGAGGCGCAGGAGTGGTGAGAGGATTCACCAGAGACAGACTGGGGAGCAGAACATGTAGCTCTACAAAGTACACTGCTGAGGGGAGCAGCAGGCGGGTCAGGAGAGGTCTGCCTCGCCATGTGGGTCACCTCCGGAGCAGGGATCAAGCTCTTGCTGAGGTGGCTTTAGCTTCTTAGTGCTATTCTTTAACCTGCTGCGCCACCAGGGAGAGCCCAAAATATAATTTCTTAACAAGTTTCAAATATAAAGTAATATAAGATAGCAAGATATTTGACTTTGAAAATCTCTCACTTATCAAATTAATGTTTAATTTCAATAAAATCCTAGTGAAATGAATGTAGCAAAAATATTGAGAATCATTTATCATGATCAGGTAGGTTTAATTCCAGAAATTAAACTCAGTTTCAATATATGCAAATCTATTGATGTCATTTGCCCGATATATAAAAAGGAAGGTAAAAGTCATATTTCAGTGGGTGACAAAAAATTCAACAAAATTTAATATCCATTTATGATAAAAACTATCAGTGAAATGTGAATATTGGAATACATCTAAATATAAAGAGCCATAAGCAACAAACCCACAGACAACATCATACTCAATATTGAAAAAACATTCTCATTGAGGTCAGGAACAAGGAACAAGAAGGAACAAGACAAGGATGTTCACTGTTACCACTACTATTCAATATAATATTGAAAGTTCTAGCTAAAGCAGTTAGGCAAGAAAAAGACATAAAAGCAACCAAGTCATTGCATTTCAAAAGTAAAGCTATTCATAGATATTTTATAGAAAGAGAGAAATGGAAAAAAATATTACTAGATATAATAAATGAATACAATAGAGTGGTGGGATATAATGGCCAAAACAAAAAAGAAGTTGCATTTCTTTTTGAAGCAGCCTGGACATCTCCCCAGACAACCCATGACTGTAAGGGAACTGTGGAAGGACTGCCCACTAATCTCAGCAGCCTGGCCACCCAGCTGGACCACCAAGGAAATCTGAGGATGTTTGGAAGTCTTGCCCACTAGCTTTCACAATCCAGATTATTCAAACTGGGGGAAGCCAAAGGAGGTCTGCTTACCAACCCCTGCATCCTGAGCACCTGCCCAGATAACACACATCCAGAGCAAACCTGAAAGTATATAATGAAGAAAATAAAATACCAATGGTCAAGCAAGTCCTCTGGGTGACAATACACCACAAAAAGAAAATGAATTTATAGAAAACATGACACTGGCATGAAATAATTTTCTACATATCAGCTAAGGAATTCAAAATGGCCATAATTAAGAAAGCCAATTTGAACAACACAAACAAAACTTAGAATAACAAATCAGCGATACATGAATAGATGGAGAAAAGGAAATGTTTGCTATGAATGACAATAGAGAAATAGAAGATTGAGGTTGAAACTTTTAATAAGAAAATAAAAAGAACTACAGGGTAATAAAAAATTGAAGGAGAAGTAAAAAATTTTGGAAAAACCATAAAAACAGAGTAAATAATAAGGAAGAATAAATCAGTCATCTCAATGACACTGATGTGAGGAGAAACAAGAAAGTAAAAGAGAGAGACAAAAGTAAAAGAGTGAAGAGATACTTTGAGAAATACTCAAAACCACAAAGAAGGGAACTGTAAAAGTCATAGGAATCTGAGGTGAAGGGAGATAAAAACTATTCAAGAAAATAACTGGAGAAAACTTTCTATTTTTGAAGAAAAAATGAAACATATAATCAGGAAGCTAATAGAATATCATACTATCTGCATAAGGAAAACTACAATAATAATAAAGATTTCTAGAGTCCAAGAAAAAAGAAACAATAATGAAGCTGATGAGGCAGGAAACAGAGAGAACCTATAAAGGAAAAGCAACTCGGTAAACATCAGATTTCTCTGAAGAAACACTGTGGCCAAGAAGATAGTGGAGTGATATTTCCTAAAAAATTTCAAGCCAAATATGCTAGAAAGAATACTTTATCCTGCAAAGCTCTCCTTCCTATATGGCAGAAAAATAAGGAAATTTTTAAACAAACAAAATCTTTGGGACTTTGTTACAACTAAACCCACAATCCAAATAGTATTAGAAAGTGCTTTAGGATCTAACCAACTTAGAAGTTAATATAAATAATTGCAAAAAGTATTAAATAGAACCACAAAATGACTGCAACAGATTCCACATATAAATACACACCCTAACATTCATGAACTATACTCAACAATAAAAAGACAGAGTAGCAGGTTAGATTGGAAAACAGAACACAACCTTCTGCTGCCTCCAGGACGCACACCTACTTTCCAGAGATAGATATTGATTGAAGTTAAAGAATTGGAAAACTATTGTATTTTTTAAATTAATTAATTAACTAATTTTGTTCACAATGTTTGCTTTCTTTTCTCAGGTGTATATCCCACAGAATTTCCACCACCAATTTACCTGTGAACCATCACCATAGAAACTTGTGTTCTTCTCACCCTTGCCCTTTTCTCTTTCTCTCCCCAATCCCCTTGCAGAATGTCTCAGACTTGTGTTTTTTTTTTTTTTAAGATTTATTTATTTATTTATTCATAGAGAGCTGGGGTACAGGCCAGAGATGCGGAGGGTGAGAGGATTCACCAGAGACAGAGCGGGGAGCAGAACAGGCAGATCGACGAAGTACACTGCTGAGGGGAGCAGCGGGCGGGTCAGGAGAGGTCTGCCTGCCATGTGGTCTCCTCCGGGGCAGGCGGGAATCGAACTCATGCTGAAGTGGCTTTAGCTTCTCAGTGCTGTGCTTTAACCCGCTGCGCCACCAGGGAGGGCCTGTGGTTGTCTTTTTTATTGTTGTTTGGATTTGTTTTTTTTATATTCTTATTTTTTGTCTTTGGCCCCTCATTTGGCTCCCCTATATTCCTCCTATATTTGAAATTATCCAGTATTATTTCTTTTTCTTCTGACTTATTTCACTGAGCATGATCCCTTCTAGCACCATCCATGTTGCTGATAATGACATTATTTTATCTTTTTGATTGCCAAATAGTATTCCATTATGTAAATGCACCACATCTTCTTGATCCAGTCAAATATTTTTGGGCATTGGGTTGTTTCCATGTTTTGACCATTATAAATAATGATGAAATAAACATAAGAGTGTAAGTATCTTTTTGAATTAATGTTTTTGTGTCCTTTGGGAAGATCCCAAGGAGTGGAATTGCTGAGTTATATGGTAATTCCATTTTTTTAGTAGTTTGTGGGACCTCCACATAGCTTTCCATGGTGGTTGGAATAGTTTGCATTCCCATCAGCAATGTAGGAGAGTTTCTTTTTCACTATATCCTTGCCAACATTTGCAAGTTCCTGTTTTTTTTTTTTAACTTATTTACTTAT
>NW_004567104.1:2004308-2005150 GCF_000260355.1 Condylura cristata
TTTTTTTTTTTTTTTTAATTTGTTGCATTTTGTACAAGTAGTGTTCTGTTGCTAGAATTTTGGTCTTTTCACGAAACTTAGCTTTATTCCTTTTTCTCTACATCTTCACCAACATTAGTTATTGCTAGGGTAGTTTGTGTGTGTGTTTTTTTTTAATATGTGTCATTCTCACTGGTGTAAAGTGATATCTCATTGTGGTTTTGATTTACATCTCCCTGAGTATAAAAGTTGTTCAACTTTTTTTATATGTTTGTTGTCCATTTACATTTCTTCTTTGGAGAAGTGTCTTTTAAGTTATTCTGGCCATTTTTTTTTTGACTGGATTGATTACTTTTTTTGTTGCTATTGAGTTTTGTGTGTTCTTTGTGTATCTTTGTAATCAGTCCTGTATGGATTGCAAAAATTTTCTTACAAGCAGTTTTTCTTTGTTTTGGTTAATGCCTATTTTGCTATGCAGAAACACTTTAGTTTCATGTAATCCCAGCTGTTTATTGTTTCTTTTACTTTCTTTGTTTTGGGGGATGAGTTTTTACAGATGTTACTGAGATGTAGGTCATGTAGTGTTTTACCTATATTTTCTTCTACATAATTTATGGTTTCAGGTCTTATGTTCAGTTATTTTATCAATTTGGAGTTAATTTTTATGTATGGTATATGATAGCAGTCTAGTTTCCTTCTTTTGTTTATGGTGGGCCAGTTTTCACAGCTTCATTGATTGAACAAGCTGTCCTTGTTCTATTGCATATTCTTTGTTCCTTTATCAAAGATCACTCTGTACACATGTGGGTTTTTTTTTTTTTAAAGATTTATTTATTTATTCATACAGAACTGGGGTACAGGCC
>NW_004567104.1:2005830-2014333 GCF_000260355.1 Condylura cristata
CTCATCTACTTTTGGGCATTTGGGCTGCTTCCATGTTTTTCCAATTGTAAATAAAGCAGCAATAAACATGGGGGTGCAGGTATCCTTTTGAATCAAGTGTTTTTGTATCAATGTGTTTTTATTATTATGGCAGAACAGATTGACGCAGTACACTGCTGAGGAGAGCAGCGGGTAGGTCAGGAGAGGTCTGCTGCACCATGTGGCTCACCTCCAGGGCAGGGGATCGAACTTGCACTGAAGTGGCTGTAGCCAGCTTGCAGTGCTGCATGCTAACCCATTGTGCCACCAGGGAGGGCCACACATATTTTTTTCTGAAGTAAACGTATCATTTTTCAGGACTGGCCATAAACTAGGTCACAAGACAAGCATCAACAAGTACATGATGATCGAAATCATACCAGTTGTCCTCTTTAAATACAAAGGTATCAAGCTAGAAATCAACTATATAAGGAAAATAAGTAGATCCCCTTTTTATATAGAATGCATAAATGCTATTGAAAGATGACAGAGTTAATGAGGAAATCAAAGAAGAAATTTAAAAAATACCTGGAGACAAGTAATAGTGATCTTTCAGAATTGTAGTGTACAAAATCAATACACAAAAATCTTAACTTTCCTACAGGCAAATAATCAGTGAGAAGAAAAAATTAATAAAACTATCCCATTAACAATTGTAGCAAAAATATTCAATAAGTGGGAGTAAACCTAGCAAAGGTGGTTAAAAAAAACTATACAAGGAAACATTTTTAAAAGATTTATCTATTTATTTATTCATTCATTCATTCATTCATACAGAACTGGGGTATAAGCCAGAGGTGCAGGGGCAGTAAGAGGATTCAGCAGAGACAGAGTGGAGAACAAAACAGGCAGATCAATGAAGTACACTGCTGAGAGGAGTAGTGGGTAAGACAGGAGATGTCTGCTGCACCATGTGGGTCACCTCCAGGGCCTGGGATCAAACTCTCACTGAAGCAGCTGCAGCTAGCTTGCAGTGCTGCATACTAACTGGTTGCACCACAAGGGAGGGCCCAGGAGACATTTTTTACAGGAAATAGAAACACAAAGAAGTGAAAGAACATTCTCTGCTTATGGAACAGAAGAATCAACATTATCAAAATGATCATCCTATCAAAACAATTTAAAGATTAAATGAAATGCCAGTAATCTCAATCTAATAATTCATCGAAATGGAACAAATACTGCTGAAATTCCCATGGAATCACAAAAAGATCCTCTAGGCAAAGATTCCCTGATAAAAAGAGAAAGAATGGAGATATTACAAAGGCAGACTTCAAACTATTCTACACAGCCATAATAATAAAAACACATTGACACTGGAACAAAAACAAGCACACTAATCAATGGGATAAAATTGAAAGCCCAGAAATGAAACCACACATATATGATCAACTAAGCTACAACAAATGATCAAAGTAAAGACTTGATCATGTCATGCCTAGTGAGATAAGTCAGAAAGAGAAAGAAAAATACCAGATGGTTTCGCTCATAGCAGGAGTATAATGGACCAGGTGAGAAAATAATAATAGTGAACAGCCATATACCAGAGACATTCTGTGAGGGTGGACTGGGGAATGGGATCAAAAAGGGGGTGGGGGGGTTGGGTGGGGAGGGAAGTGCACGAGACTATGGTGATGGCACACTTGGTGATGGGAAACCCGCGGGGATTACAATTGAGATGGGGGAAAAAATGTACAAAAAACGTAAAAAATAAACTGTTAAAAAAAAAAGACTTGATCACGGAATGCTTCTTCAAAGTGGTGCTGGGAAAATTGGACTGCCACATAAAAAAAGACTTTTAAAAAGCTATTATTTCACAGCATACAAAAAATGAAATCAAAGTGGATAAAAAAAATTCTTGAATGTAAGACCAGAAACAGTAAAATATGAAGAAAACAGGCAAAACATACTGTGACTAAAGCTCAGAAAATTCTTTGAGGACTCATCTCCAAGAAGCAAGGGACACAAAGGCATAATGATCAAACATATAATTTATGAAAACTTTGAACAAACACAATAGTGTATGTAAATGTGTTTTTAATTAAACTCAGATAAAACATAAATATGTCCAAATTTTTTAAAATTGAGTTTTTCATTATGCTGACCTCAGGTTACCTAGCTAAATTGTGACTTTAGAAAAAATTGTGTATAATATGTTAGTTATAAACAAAGACTAAAATATTAAAAGGTTATTGTTAAGTTGTCATAACTCTAGTTTAGCAAAACAGCATGGAATATGTATATGTTTTCAAATGTAGCTTATCAAATGTAAAAATTCACTCACATACAAGTAGGGTTTCTACATGAGAATAGCCTTATAAAATGATAGTTTTCAGATTTTTTCTGAAAAGGTATCATTGAGGAATAATTTCAATAAAAACTCACCAAATGTTTTGTTTTTCAAATTTTGAAGTACTAACTCTTTAAGGGATTTTGATTATACCATTTGAATGAAGAGGTCATTCACATTTACCAGAGACTACACAGGAAAAACATATGTGGTGCCGGCTTATATACAGTATCTTGATTAATTGAGCTTGTTTTAAATTCTTGTTTTTATTTCATTAAAGAGAAAAGGAGAAAGCATGAAAGCCAGGGGGGGGAAAGTTTCCTTTAATTTTTTTTGTTTTTACTCATGAATTTCTCAGTTCTCTGTAATGAATATCTTCCATGAGTTCTTTAAAAAGGAATTTTGTTAGCCATAGAAAGTTTCCATGATCTTTCTTGCTTGCCAAAAATTTAGAACCTCCTGACACATATCAAAGTGCTAACCCAATAATAACAAACTACTTTAGCTTGAAATTATTCTCTTTCAAGAATACTGAGATTATTACTTGAATGACTATATATAACATACTAGACTGCAGAAGAAATATTAACTAGATGATGAACCATTCAGGAATTTCCTTCTAGTATGAGCCACTGACTAACCTTCAGTTTTAAGATATTCTGCTACTAAATAAGAAAAGTGGTCACATGTGGACATTTATAGCAGCTTAGGTATTTGAATAAATGATGTTATACTAGAGAAACCAACAACATTGAACATGCAATCTTTGGTATGACCATAGGTTCTCCTTTTCCAAGCAAAACAGTAACAAATGAATGTTTGGGGGATTTTTTTTGTCCCAGACTTCTTCTTCCATTTTCTTTTCTTTCAGACCTACACATGGTGTGTACTCTTTATCGAGTTCTCATAGTGTATTCTTGCCCTCTTTCACAAGACCATTAAAACCTCAACAAACCAAGAAAAGTCCTAGAAGTGCATTGATACATGCTTTTCTTTGTCAAGTCCCTTGGAGATGTCTCATAAACAATTTAAACATCATTTCTCAGCACAACTCTTGTCTATGTTAATCATAGAAGACATCTGATTGACACACACACATAGAATTAGTGATTTTAGTACCCAGGCAAGACTTTTTGATGAGGTGATTAAACTTCAAGTTTTTCTCTTCAAACATAGGTTAGATGATCTATACAATACCAAGCTTCCCACAGTGAGATAGCACCTTAAATCATGAGAATATCACATATTAAAAACAAACAAACAAACAAAAACAACCTAGCAACAGAAATGTTGGTGAAGATGTGGAGGAAAAGAAGTGTGGTGGTTCCTCAAACTAATAAAAATGGAGCTTCCATATGACACAGCACTTCTACTCCTAGGAATCTACCCAAAGGACACAAAAACATTAACTTAAAAGGACACCCGCACCCCTATGTTTATTGTAGTATGCCCAAAATTAGATAACTGGGTCAAAAAGATGCAGTATTTACACACAATGGATGGTTTCACTTATAGGAAGAATGTAGAGGAACCAAATAAAGAATCTGGGAAAAAAGTAATTATAATAAATTAAAAATTGAAATTAAGCCCCTCCCTGGTGGCACAATGGATTAAAGTGCAAGCACTGCAAAGCTAACTGCAGCAATTCAGTACAAGTTCAGCCTCTGCTAGGGAGGTGACCCACATAGCACAGCAGACCTCTCCTGTTTCACCCGCTTCTGCCCTTAAGCAGTGTACTTAGTCAATCGTCTGTTCTGCTCCCCACTCTGTCTCTGGTGGATCCTTTCACCACCCCCTGCACATCTAGCCTGTATCCCTGTCCTGTATGCATAAATAAATAAATCTTTAAGAACAAACTGAAATCAACAGGCAATTATAAATCAAAGGCATTTTGCAGAGGAGGAGAAGGGAGAAGGATCAAATCAGGGGTTGGAAGTGATGATGCCCATGTGAACTGGTGGTGAGAATTTCATGGGGACTACATCTGAGAGGAGAAAACATACATGGTACAAAAGAATGATGTAAATAAAATATACAAAATGAAAAAATAATAAATTGAGATAAATGGAAAAAAAAGAACAAAAGAGTATGAAAAGAGAAAAGAATCCCCAACCCCCAAAGTAAGCTATTCCTAAATAACAGGGAACTTCAACTAACATTTTACTGAATATTCAGTTGAAGGAGTGTGATTTCATTATATAATTACAAACAGAACAACTAGAGATATGAGCAACAGTTTAGGATTGTGCTGTGACATAATACTTGTACTACTTCCAGAGACTCAAAGTAAAAACAGAAGAAGCTGTTTTCTAAACTTTCTGAAATATCTGAGCACAATTCCACTCAGGACACCTCTTAGTGACTCTCACTGTTTATTTGATCCACAAACTTCAGCATAAACAATGAAGATTCTGGGTTCTCCCATAAATATGTACGAGTAACTCAGTAAATTGTTTTATCTTCTTGTGGAAAGTGCAGGCAAGAACCAAATTGTAATTTGAAATGTTACTTTTACTGAGATCTTTGATAAACTTGGGTTATATTTAATTAGTACATTTCTAAGCTTGTGTTCAGGCATTCTCAGCTATTTTATTTTTTTTTAATTGTCATAAGTCTGAAAATATATAATCACTTATATATTGTTACAGATAATCATTTTTACTAGGTAAATCTCAACTGAGCTTGCTAGCACATGTGGTATTGAAGTTGAACAGATTTTGATAGATAGCATCTCTTATAGCAGGTACTCCTGTTTGAATAAATCACATATAATGGTTCAAAACTGTTATGATATATAAGTCAAAAGTGTTGTTTGCTTGACATCAAAAATAGATATTTCATAGTTGATTTATTGTTCTATACTTCAAATTATGTGTGCATAGAGGTGTTAAATTTTAAAATATTTTCTTCCATAAAATTTGTTAAATTTGCATTTCTAAACTGCTTTTTTTGATGTATGATTGGTATAAAAAGAATTGCATATATTGAATATGTAGAATTTGAGTATGGAATTAGGTAAACACCCATAAAACCAACACTACAATCAAGGTAAGAATGTATATCCAACACCTCCCAAAATTTTCTTGTGTTCCCCTATTTTTGTGAAAGGAGACCCAACATTAATTTTCAAGGACATAGAAACAATAAACGCAATGAACATTATATCCCACATACTAGGATGATCACTATAAAACAACAAACCAAAGGGAAAAATGTATCTGAGTATTCCTTCACAAATAAATAGATGAAGAAAATGTATTGACAAAAATTGCAATTTTATTAAGCCTTACAATGAAGGAAATTCTGATATTTGCTACAAGATGGATTAACCTGGAGGACATTTATGCTACATGAAATAAATGCCATAGGAGAATAACTACTGAACTATTCTGTGTGTGTGTGTATATATACATATGTATATAGATATACATATACATATCTATATATTTCAGATTAAGCTAATAGAAACAGATATTTAATTTTCAATTAAGTGTTCTATATGCTCATGAATACAAGTTTAAAATTTGTATATATGATCACTTAGTAATAGGAAAATAAGTTTGCATTCATCTAAAATACTGTTAGATAATTTGTTTGAAACTGGTTCCTTTGTATTGAGATAATCACTCTCATTTTTTAAAAATAATGCAATCATAAATAAATAAATAAAAACAATGCAATATTCCTAAAAAAATAACTCGTTAATTTTTGTTAATGCTCGTTTATATATTTTATGTATTAACTTCTTAGATAATAACTACTTTGCAGTGTAAGTACTATGAAATTGTGAGATTATATAAAGAGAGGGGCTCTATTTTAGTGTATTGAATGTTGGGTTATAGAAGAGAAGAGAAAAATACTGTTAAAAATTAGCTGATATTTGAATTGGAAAAGGTGGATTATTAAGAAGAAAAGTAATTGAGAAATCAGAAATGCTAAGATTAATAGGCTCCAAAGGTGATCTTTAATAAATGTTCATTGACTTTTCTGAGGTGAATAACTCATCAAAGCACATCTTTAATGCCAATTTTTTTTTTCTAGACTTCAGACTACTCTTAAAAAACTGAATATTTTTCTAGATGTCTATTTTTATATTACTATGCTAGATGATTTTGTATGCCATTGTAAAGTCTATATCAACAAGTAAAGGAAGCTGGGATTATTGAATACATAAAAGGTCATCTGGTATTTATGTAAGTTTGAGTTATCAAAGGCAGTTCTAACTTTAATAAACCAGTTGAATTTTAAAATTCTGTTTTAAAGTCTGTTATTTGGAAACTGGAACATATTTTTCCTTAGAACCAAATGTGCTGTATAATGACTAGCTGGTGTGAACCAACTCTCTAAAACCTCTTTAACCCACAACATTCCCAAAATATCCATGGATAACTTTCAGGTACACTTTTGCTTTCTGGAAAATTGAACATGAGAACCAGTTGAACATTCTAGAGCAACCTCTTCCCTAAAGTCCTGTGAACTATTGGTTATGTTACTTTCCCTTTCCTAGCTAATCTTAGTCTTTAATAGTTCCCTCAGGAAAGTTAAAAAAAATTATTTAGGGGCCCTCCCTGGTGGCGCAGCGGGTTAAAGCACTGCACTAAGAAACTAAAGCCACTTCCGCATGAGTTCGATCCCCGCCTGCCCCGGAGGCGACCACATGGCGAGGCAGACCTCTCCTGACCCGCCCGCTGCTCCCCTCAGCAGTGTACTCCGTCGATCTGCCTGTTCTGCTCCCCGCTCTGTCTCTGGTGAATCCTCTCACCCTCCACATCTCTGGCCTGTACCCCAGTTCTGTACGAATAAATAAATAAATCTTTAAAAAAAATTATTTAATTGGTACTGATTTCTAGGGATTGTGGCAGCAACATTAGCAGACTCTCTCTCTCTAGAGAGAGAGAAAGGATTAGATCTAGGAATAACAGTCGAATAAGGAAATGGATCAGGCTGTGGAATAACCACAAATAAGAGCGGGACAATGAAATTCATGGAGACTGAGAGCAGAGGCTCGAGGACACACCTGCTTCCAGGGAAGAACCTTAGAGGCAGAATTTATAGGTCAACATAGCATAATGAGTCCACTGAGAATACAACAGGTTAAAAGGGTAAAAAGAGAAGACCAAAAAGACATAATCCAGTTCTAACACAAGTTAAACAGATTTATTGACAGAACATTAGATTAAACAAAAACAGGCAGCAAAGTTCAAATTTATAGGTTTTTTTTAAAAGGAAATATGTGAAGTTATAAAACAATCAACACATTGCACCTTGCGACCTTGAGGAAATATGACACCACAAAAAGAAAACAACTTCCCAGAATCCAATCACAGAGGCATAGATTTTATCTCCCTAGCAGATAAAGAGTTCAAAATTGCTAAAAGAAAGAAAATTAGTGACATGGAATAAAATACATCAAAATAAATTAAAGAGAAGGGAACTCTACAAAGATAATCAAAGACATATAGCAAAATTCAGAAAAAAGAAAAAGAGTAGCCTCAGAAATACAATTAATAGCAAAGGAGAGGAAAAATGATAAACTTCCATATAAAATGCTCAATAGATGAGCTACAACAAAAACTTCAGAGAAAGCAATGGAAACAGAGCCAACTGAGTAGAGGATCTAAGAAGTGATTTCAAATAGGTTAATAAATACACAAAATGTCCAGGTGAAAAAAGAAAGAGAAATGTGAAGGAAAAAATGAGATAAACACTAAGAACTATGTGATATCACTAGGAAAGGCAACATAAGGAGAATGAGTATCCTAAAAGGGGAAGAGAGAATGAAGGGAATAGAGATTGAAAGGAAAAACAAAAAGGAAAATATCATAAACTGAATATGCAAGTTCATAAAGTTAAAAAAACCTGATTCTCTGAGTGTAATAGTACAAACACCAACACACATAGTATGATGTGAATATGAATTATGAGAGATATGCATTATGGGAGATATGCATCTTTCCATAACATTAATATTATGATTTATTGATTATTATGGCCTATTTACATCTTCATATCAATTTTTAAATAATCTCATTTAATTAAAAAATAGTGCTTATTTTTGTTGTAGTACTGTAGATTTCTATCTTAATTCATCAGAAATTAAAAAACCTTGTGATGTTAAATCTAAAATAAGAAACCTTAAAAATACATCTTGTATAACACAAAAACACTGATTGAAAAAGATATCTGTACCCCCAT
>NW_004567104.1:2014803-2015637 GCF_000260355.1 Condylura cristata
AAAATGTACAAAATGATGTAAAAATAAACTTTTGTAAAATAAAATTAAAAAAAATATATGTCTTGTATTATTGTATAAGCAAAGTAGGTTTATTTTTTATTTAGCATGTTTCTATTTCTCAGAAGCATTCTAAAGTTTTCTTAGAAGTTTTTAATTTCATTTGCCATTTGCTAATCAATATATCTTTGAACAATTACTTATTCTCTTATATTTTAAAATCATTGTGATTTTTATTCAAAACTATTTTGCATCAGTTTCCTTATAATTTTTAAAATTTTTATTTCAATTTTTAAAGTTCCAGAAATCCCTCTATAAGTAATATTAATTACTTGCCTCCAAGTTGTATCACACATTTTTTTAATTCTTTTTTTCTGTTCTTCGTCTGTTAACTAAAGTAGTTAACATGAAGACAGTTATCATTTTCTAGTGATTTGCTTTTAAATCTGATGTGAAATATTTATAAACACCTAGAAAATACCTTTTTATTGCTTTTTAAATGGTTTTAATGAGGAATAGATTTTAAATTTTATCAAATATTATTTCAGCAGTGATGGCAGTTATGTATGCTTTATAAACGTAAGACAGAGCAGTCCTCCATCCTCAGCTAACTGTAGTCTCAGTTTTTGTTCTTTTCTTTGTGCATGGAAGATTTCACTTCTATACTTACAGTTTTCTAGGATTACCATTTATAGAGTTTTTACAGTTTCATTTGGGTAATATTATAATTTGCGCAATGTGGGAGTGTGCTTCTGTACCTTTTAGTATTTAAAAGTAATTTTGAAAATATTTATGAAAGAATTAACTGGAATATATAGTATATATAATTACATATTT
>NW_004567104.1:2017762-2031909 GCF_000260355.1 Condylura cristata
GAATATTACTCAGCAATCAAAAAAGAAAGAAAGAAACACATATCTTTTGCAGCAACTTGGATAGAGCTGAAAAAGTTGTGCTTAGTGAGATAAGCCAGAAAGAGAAAGAAAAATACTGGATGGTTTCACTTATAGCAGGAGTATAATGGACCAGACGAGAAAATAATAAGAATAGTGAAACGTCATATACCAGAGACATTTTGTGGGAGTGGAGTGGGCAATGGTATCAATCGGGGGTAGGAGAAGGGAAATGCAGAGACTATGGTGATGGCACATGGGTGACTCAGTGATGGGAAACCCACGGGGATTATAATTGAGATGAAAAAAAAATGTTCAAATGATGTAAAAATAAACTATTTTATTTATTTAAAAAAAAAGAATATTTTGGTAGCGATTTCCTGGAAACCCTAGGGTACAGTTCCCATTGTCTGAAAAAACATACTGCTGTAATTTAAATTCATATAATATTAAGAATCTTATTTTAGAGTACCAGGGGAACATGTTTAGAAATGACTGTCACCTAGAAACACTGATGAATGCCAATATCATGTAATATTAACAATCTTTTGTAAAATTCTATCAAGACACTAGGGTGTACATTATGTTTATTGAAAGAGTACCATGCTAGAAGCCAATTTCATGTAATATTTTTACTCTTTGAGGATCTATAGGAAATTCTAAGGCATTTGTTACATAAACTGAAAGAATGCTGGGCTAAAAATCAGAATTCAGATATTATTAATAATCTTGTTATAGAATTTTATAGGAAATAATAGATTTCTAAAGGAAGAGTTCTATCGTGAAAGTCAACATTATACATCAAGATGCTACTATTGGAGTTCTATTGGAAACTCGGTATGAACATCACAGCTACTGAAATATCACCGAGTTGAAGCCAATTTCATATATGATGAAATATCTTCTTGTAGAGTGAAAGGGAAAATAGTATGGTACAAGTGCCATTTGCTGAAAGCACACTGTTTTGAAAGTCAATTTTATTAAGACTATTCTTATAAAGATATAGAGAACATATTGCATTTAAAGGACTTAAAGGACAGTATGCTAAAGTTGATTTAATGTAATACTACAAAAATGGTAGTTGACAGAAACACACAAGAACAAATGACATGCAGAGAGATCACTGCTAATGTAATATTTCATGTCATATTAATTTTACTCTGGTAGAGTCTAGGAATACTAGATTTCTTTTTTTCCCTCTTTATATATATTTTTAATATCACTGTTCATTTTTGTAGTTTGACATCTTATCTCAAGTGTAGTCCCCATAAAATTTCCACCACCAAGGCCCTCCCTGGTGGCGCAGCAGGTTAAAGCACAGCACTGAGAATCTAAAGCCGCCTCCGCATGAGTTCAATCCCCGCCTGCCCCAGAGGTGACCACATGGCGAGGCAGACCTCTCCTGACCCGCCCGCTGCTCCCCTCAGCAGTGTACTTCGTCGATCTGCCTGTTCTGTTCCCCACTCTGTCTCTGGTGAGCCTCTCACCACCCTGAGCCTCTGGCCTGTACCCCAGTTCTGTATGCACATATAAATAAATCTTTAAAAAAAAAAATTTCCACCACCAAGTCACCTCTGAGCCATCAATGTAGTCTCCTGTGCTCTTCCCACTCCTGTTGTAATCCCTTTCCTTCTCCTCCCCTGCTGAATGTCTCTGATTTATAGTTGCTTCCTTATTTGTTTTCCCTATGTTCCTTCTATAAGTGAAATCATTCAATATTTTCTTTTTGCTTCTGTCTTATTTCACTGAATATAATCTCCTCCAATTCTATCCATGTTACTGCAAATAGCATGGTTCCTGTTTTGGCTGCTGAATAGCATTCCATTGTGTATATATGCCTCATCTTCTTGATGTATTTTGGTACTATCTTGTATCCAAACTTTAGCTACTGTGACTAGTGTTGCAATAAACATAGGACATTATATTTGAGTTAATGTTTTTGTTGATCCTTGGGTATATTCCTAGAAGTAGAATTGCTGAATCGTATGGTATCTACATTTTTAGTAGTTTGAGTTTCCTCCACATAGCTTTCCATAGTGGTTGGACCAGTTTGCATTCCCACCAGCTGTGTAGGAGGGTTCCTTTTTTCTCTATATCCTTACCAGCATTTGTTGTGTTGTTGCACATTTTTAATATGTGTCATCATTCTCATTGGTGTAAGGTGGTATCTCATTGTGGTTTTGATTTGCACTTCCTTGATTATAAGTTTATAATTATAAGATTATAATTTTGAACATTCTTTCATATAAAAATGGCCAACATTGGCCATTTGCATTTCCTGTTTCACAAAGTGTCTTTTTAGGTCTTGTGCTCATCTTTGGATTGGATTGTTTGCTTTATTTTTTTGTTGAATCCCATGAACTCTTTGTAGATCTTGAAATCAGTCCTTTTCAGTTGTGGGCAGTAGAAATATGTTCTCCAGTCAGTAGGGTGTCTACATTTTTTAGTTTGATATACTCCCAGTTTTTATCTTTTCCTTCACTTTCTTTGCTTCAGAGATGATTTGTTGAAGATGTTTCTGAGATGTATGTCATGGAATGTTTTGCCTTTATTTTCACCTATGTGATTAGGGTTTCATATCTAATGTTCAAGTCTCTTATCCATTTTTAGTTGGTTTTTGTGCATGGTGTGAGGTAGAGTGTAGTTTCTTTATTTTGTATAGCAGTCCAATTTTCCCAGCACCATTTACTGAACAAACTGCCCATGTTCCATTATATATTCTTTGATTTTTTGTCATAGATTAGTTCTCCATATAGTTGTGGCTTTATTTCTGGGTCTTCAATTCAATTCAATTCAATTCAATTGATCCATTGTCTGTTTTTGTTCCAATACCATATTGTTTTAATTATTATGGCTTTGTCATCTATTTTGAAGTTTGGAAATGTGATACTTCCATTCTTCATTTTAATCTTGAGAGATTTAGCTATTTTAGGTTTTTATGTGATTCCGTATGAATTTCATCATTAGTTGTTTTATTTATTTGAGATTTTTATCAGAATTGCATTGAATCTGCAAATTGATATAAAATGACCATTTGATGTTAATTCTTCCTGTCCATGAGCAGGTGTTATCTTTCCATTTCTTTGTGTCTTCTATTTCTTTGTCTAGGTCTTTCATCTAATTTGTTAGGTTTATTAACAGAGTTATTTGTTTTTAATTTCTTCCTTTTCAAACTGAATTTTGCATATAGAAACGATACTGAATTTTGTGTATTGATTTTGTATGTACTTTACTAAACTGGTTTACTATTTTATTAGTTTTTCTGTAGAGTTTTAGGATTGCCACCGTATATTATCTTATCTTCTTCAAATAGTGATAGTTTCACTTTTTTCCTACTTGAATTCCTTGTATAGCTTTCTTTTGCTTTATCAATCTGCCTAGTATTATATTGAAAAGCAGTGGTGAGAGTAGATATGCTTGTCTTGTTCCACAGCTAAAAGGCAACACTTTCAGCTTTTCAACATTGAGAATCATATTGGTTGTAGGTTTATCATATATGACTTTTACTATGTTAAGGAGTTTTTCTTCTAAGCTAAGAATTTCTAGGGCCTTCATTATAAATGTGTTAAATGTTGTCAAATACTTTCTTAGCATCTATTGATATGATCATATGGTTTTTATTTTGATGTGTTGAATTACATAAATTGAATTTTGGATGCTGAACCATTCTTATGCCCCTGGAATAAATCCCACTAGGTCAATGCATCCTTTTGATGCATTGTTGGGTTCTGTTGGCAAGGATTTTATTGAGGATTTTTGTATCAATGTTCATTGGGGAGATTGGCCTATACATTTCATTTTGGTATTGTCTCTATTTTTTTTTTTTTTTTGCGTTAGTATAATGTTGGCTTCATATCACATTTGGTAGTATTCCTACTTTTTTTATTTTTTTAAACAGCTTGTATATGATAGGCACTAGTTCATCTCTGAACGTTTGGTAGAATTTATTTGTGAAACTGGTCATGGGATTTTGTTTTTGAGGAGTGTTTTGATTATTGTTTCCATTTCAAAGCTTTTAGTTGTTTAGTTTAGAAAGAGAATTTTGTGGAATAAAATATTCTTGGCTGACATTTTTTGTCTTGGTGTTTGCTGAATATATTACTCCATTAGGAAAACTAGATTTCATGTTTTAATTACTAAGAAAATATTCTGATGAAAGCCAATTTCAACTGATATGTTTAATATTATGAGAATACTATGGTACATGACCTACTGAAAAGGCACTGAACTAATAGTTATACCCTTGTAAAACTGATATTCAGTTAGAACTCTATAGGAAATACAATGGTAAAACTTATTATTGTACAGCTTTTGCACAAGTTACATATACTTAATGAGAGAACATAGTCCTGAAACAAGTTTCAAATAATATTAATAATTTACTAATAAATATATAGAAAATTTTAGATAAATGTTCAGTTTACTGTAATAATAGTTGAAAACAGATTTCATGTAATACAAATAATTTTAATAGAGTTTAATATCATGGTCCCACAAGGGAGGGCCCAGATAACCATTTAGTTAAAGAATATTTTGCTGTAATCCAATTTCACATAATCTTAAGAATCTTCTAGTAAAATTCAACAGTAAACATTAATTATATTGTTCATATACTGATTGTCCACTATGTTGAAGAAATCCTACTATTTGTTATATATACACAGATTTTGAAGCCATCAACCCCCCAGAAAACCCCACATGTGTTCCAACAACACATGTCCCACATGTGTTCATAGCAGAATTATTTACAGAAAATTGAAGCAAGAAACTGAAGCAGGCTTAATTTTCTCAATGCATGAATGGATCATGATGTTGTTATATCCATGCAGTGGATCACCTAGTCACAGAAATGATTAAATGAAGCCATTTTCAATGACGGGAATTTGAGAGAATTATATACATTAAAGTAAGTCAGAATGTTAATTATGGAAGAATATTGTTTATTATGGAATAAGATAATATAAGAATATCAGAGGGGCCCAAATCTATCAGTATTGTATTGGTGAGTGTAGTCTGAGCTTTTATAACTAAATTGTCCTTGTTGGGTAAGTAGATGGTATTTTCCTAATACTGATAACAGTAATTCCCAGGGATATAAATTTGGAAAAACTAGCAGTCTTTTTGATTGAATAGAGGAAATTTTATTGAACTTCAGTAGAATTCCTGAGACACCCGTGTTTCTCTTTCTGAGAACATTAGATGAATTTGACCTAATGCCAAATGGTATTTACCTAGTAAATTAGAAATTAATGAGAAGCATTATTGCTTGAGAGAAATGTCTAACTTTAGCATACACATGAATATTAATATTGTCGGCCTAAAGATTATATGAAACTTCTTAAGTGTATAGTTTATTCTAATTAATACTTCTTTCCAGTTATGGTTTTTGTCATTCTGAAATGCTGTAAGTTAACTACTTAAGAAATTTCTTTGTCAACTCTGTCATCACTTCTTTAAGTATCTGAATATTTTAAGATTGGCAGAAATTGCTTCTAGATAATTAATATAAGAATGACATCAACTATCTTTCGAGGCCCATGCTAATTGATAGATTGTGAACTTTATAGCACTGTGCGAAATATCAAAGATAACATTTTATTAAAAGATTTATTTATTTATTCATATAGAACTGGGGTATAAGCCAGAGGTGCAGAGGCAGTGAGAGTCTTTACCAGAGAGAGTGAGGAGCAGAACACACAGATCATCGGAGTACACTGCTGAGAGGAGCAGTGGGCGGGTCAGGAGAGGTTTGCCACGCCATGAGTATCAGTTCCGGGGTGAGGATCGAACTCCTGCTGAAGTGGCTTTAGCTTCTTAGTGCTGTGCTTTAACCTGCTGCACCACCAGGGAGGGCTCACAATTGGTGTTTTAGGGCATAATGAAGTGAATCTCAAATCTGCACATTCCTTACTATTAGCACTTCTTGAAATGACACTAGAAGAAATTTGTTTCTTTATATTTTGGAAGTAGCTCTTTGGACTCCTTCGTTAAAATGGAAATTCCTTTGGAAGTACTTAGAAATTAAAAACTTTCTGGAAATACTTCATAAGTTTGGTCTTGTGGTCAGGAGAAGATAGAAGGGCCAAGAAAGAATGTGAAGACACAGGTGGCTCTCCCACCCTGAGTAATGGACCAACTCTTGCAGGAAAGGGAAAAGGAAGGTAAT
This sequence comes from Condylura cristata, assembly GCF_000260355.1. Lineage (NCBI taxonomy): Eukaryota > Metazoa > Chordata > Mammalia > Eulipotyphla > Talpidae > Condylura > Condylura cristata. Next base: position 2,023,947 of record NW_004567104.1, read on the forward strand.
ACAGTTGCAGAGAATTTGGAAAGACTTGCATGAGCTGGAGTGTACACAAACTTTGCCACATGATTCTGAAGTTCCTTACATCTGTAATGATTTAAATGTTTGTGCCCCCACACACACACATTCAAATGTTGAAAATGAAACCATATCCTCCAAGTGAGGGTATGTGAAGATGGGGTCTTTAGGAGATAATTAAGATGAGACCTTGAGGATGGGATTTTTATGATGGGAAGACAGAAAAGAGCTTTATATATCACTCTCTTTCTTTCTACACAGACACCACACAGAGAGAGAGAGATAAAGAGAGAGAGAAGACCAGGTGAGCACATAGTGAAAAGGTAACATTCTGCAAGCTGGGAAGTACTTACTAAAATAAGAACCTACACTATGTTCATTTTTGACTTCCCAGTCTCTAGAATTTGTGTTGTTTAAACTACCCAATCTGTGTATTTTTTGTAAGGGCAGCTCCAGTTAGCTAATACAGTCACCTTTTCATTAAATGACCCCTTCCCTTTCAAAGCTAATCATGAGTCAATTTTTCAAATTAGGCATGCAATAAATGTCTCCAAAATATCTGGATAGGGGATATTCTTTTAACATTATTTCTTCCCCAGAGATTAAGACTAACCTTTCTTCTGGGGGTATTGTAGAAGTTGACTACTTTTGAACGAAGCTGACAATTTTTCAGATGATTCTTTCAAATAAATGCATTGTATTTCCTAAATGGACACTTTTCTCTTAACCTGTCCTACATATGAGTAGGCTTACTAACTTAATTTACACTAGAAGTAACTTTGTGTTGCTAAGCCATTAATGATTGCTAAATATTATCAATATTTTCAAACATATTTAAAGTGAAGAGTGCCCAGCTATTCATCACCCAGATTCAGTGATTGCCAAGATTTTGCTAGTGAATATTTTTAAAAAATCATGGAGAGAAAAAGTATCATATTTTCAAAGTACTAAATGTGCCAAATGGAAAAGAAATGTAATATTTTGTGGAGTGCAATGTCAAACAATAGAAAAATGTATCTAATCTTATGTTAACTACATGCAAGGATTAATTTGAACTAAAACTTAGAAACTGGATTCTTTAATAAAATAGAAACAAGTCACTGATAAACCATTTTGCTTTCAGTAGATTTTTGGTGTTTCTTGTATTTAAAGAGATTGAGGAGGGAGATCCAGAAGAGGGTTTTGTGAGTAGATTCTCCTTTTTTAGATCTAAGTCCTTAGCATTGTCCTGAGAGAGAAACCTAAGGATATCCACACTTCCATCCCTTCTTTATATTATCAAATTCTTATCTCATACATTTTACTATCATGGTTAAATTCTTTAAGCACCATTATTTCTATACCCATTTTTTTAATTTAAATATTTATTTATTTATGCTTACAGAACTGGGGTGCAGGCCAGAGGTGTGGTGGGTGAGAGGATTCACCAGAGATAGTGTGGGGAGCAGAACAGGCAGATTAACAAAGTACATTGCTGAGGGTAGCAGCAGGTGGTCACAAGAGGTCTGCCATGCCATGTGGGTCAGCTCTCTGGCCAGGAATCGTGTTGCAGTGGCTTCGTAGAACTTCATAATGCGGTGCTTTAACCCGTTGCGCTGCCAGGGAGACCCCTCTACCTGACTTTTACTACCAACACTTGACTGGCATCCTAAAAGCATCATTTCTTTCTAGTGCTAAATGAAATTATGCCAGCTGATATATTTATATTGATCCTATTTTCAAAATCATATAGTGGTTTTACTTCTTAGTAACATATATTTCTTCTGTCACTGGACCATGAACTAACTCTACATTGTTCAGCTCAAGTCACTGCTTTCTTCTTTCTTTCCTTCAACCTATCTCACCATGCTCTCAATCAGTGATCAGTGTTGTGACATGGGACTTCCTTTTCTACACTGTCAGTTTGCTTAGAAAGTTCTTCCCCGTGAGCCTCTTCTTCACCTTTTACAGTGTATTTTTTTAAAATTACACTTAACTAAAAATAAAATTGGCAAGAGATCTAGTTTTCCTGTCTCCTTAGTCACCTGCAACATGAGACAGCAAGCGCTTGCCATGCTGCTTTCACTAACCTATCATGTTCACATGATAGGGGTTGAGCTGTAGCGTTTAGGGTGGTTTCAGTTTGTTTCAGGTGATTTTTCAGTCATAGCCTGTGAAAATACTCATTTATATATTAAACTCCAATATCTAATAGACATTATTTACTTAAATTTTTCTCTATGAAGATGAATATATTACATTTAATATTTTAGGTTATACTACTTGATATTTGGGTTATTCTATGATGACATGATAGTGGGTAAGAAAAAGAATATAAACTAGTCGGTAGCATCTTCAAGAGAATTGTTTTTTATGAATTTTAAATAAAACACAGCCTCACATGAGACCAATTCCTGCCATCACAACTTTTGCAGATTTTTGTTATTATAGTAGTTCATAATTATTAAAATAAACTGTATTTAAAACCTAGAACCAAAAACAAAAGATAGCTTTCTAGTACCACCTAGTGGCCCTAGATTTTACTGTCACAGAGAGGAAAGTAAATAAATACATATAGAGTATGAGATAAAATGCACTTTGATGCATATATGATAATACATGTAACCATAATAGAACAGGATTATCTAAATCTCAAGAAGATAAAACAAACTCATTCCAGAGGTTTAGATTTGCAGGATTAAATTTCTCTGTAATTAATGTCGGCTAATTCAAGATTTAGCTTCATGATTCTGGAGATCTTAAGGGGTGGCAAGGAAATGTGGGAGTTATCAAACATTATAGGTAATATAAAATTTCTTCATTGTTTTTAACCAACAACAAGTTCAGTATTTTATTTCTGACAATTCTGAAACCTTCTCAGACATAGGAAATTCTGCTGCTCTTCCCACACTGAATCCCATCTTCCTAAACAAACAATAATACCACTCATTGTTGGGTATGCAGTTCTGTTCTCTGGGTCTCTCACAGGAAAATGACAGCTCATGTCATAATGATCTCATAAGTTCATACTATCTGAGGTTTATATGTGAGGTTCTATACAATCAACAGGATTCAGGATACTTTGAGTGTCTATGTTTTTTAGACAAGAGGACCAGGGACATTTTTCCATGTCTAAGTGCCTGAGCCTGCCATGATGCATAAAAAAGGATTGGTGGTAATCTGGGGAAAGGCAGGACTAAGATGCCCATACAAATTTAGGTTCCAACATCCTGAGCTAGCACAGCAGTGAGAGGTTTCACCAGAGACAGAGTGGGGAGCAGAACAGGCCGACTGACAAAGTAAACTCCTGAGGGGAGCAGCGAGCAGGTCAGCAGAGGTCTGCCTCACCATATGGATCACCTCTGGGGTGGGGATCAAACTCATGCTGAAGTGGCGTTAGCTTCTTAGTGCTGTGCCTTAGCCTGAAGTGCTACCAGCGAGGGCCGGATACCAGCTATTTGTAAGATATGTGGTATACAAAAAGTTTTCCCATTCACTTGTGTGATTTTTTTTGTTCTATATCTTTGCTTTTATATTTTTTGTTCTTTTTGTTCTTTCACTGTGCACAAGGTTTTAGTTTGATGTAGTCCCATTTGTTTATATTCCCTTTTGTTTGTCTTACTGATAGAGATGCTTCCACAGAGATATCCAATATACTGTAGTGTTTTACTTATCATTTCCTCAATGTATCTAAGGCTTTAGATCACAGATTCGTGTCTTTAACCATTTAGAGTTAATTTTTGTGTACAGTGAGAGATGATAGTTTAGTGCTATTCCTCTGCACATGACTGTCCAGTTTTCCCAACACCATTTGTGGAACTGATTCTCCTTTCTCCAGTGTATTCTGTTGGCTTTTTTGTAATAGATAAACTGCTGATAGATGTGTGGTTTATTTCTAAGCTCTCACTTCTATTCCATTCGCATGTGTGTCTGGTTTTATTATACTTAATATCATACTGTTTTGATTAATACAGTTTTGTAGTATAGTGTGAATCTGAGTCTTTTTTGGTTCCATATGTTTTTCAGTAATGGTATATTTACTCAAAGAATATCATTACAGCCTTGATTGGGATTGCATTAGATTTGTGTATTACTTTATATGAAACAGCCATTTTAACAATGTTAATTCTTCCAATTCATGGGAAGAAAATATCTTTCCATTTCTTTGTATCATCTGTTCAAATGTTTTATAGTTTTCATTATATAGATGTCTTGTAATTTTATGCCTTAATATTTAATTAATTTTGATGAAATTGTAAATAAGAATTTATTTCTCCTTTAATTTATTGTTTGGATATATAAATGAAGGTGATTTGTGCAAACTAACTTTGTACCTACAATTTTACTGTATTGATTTATTACTTTATTATTTCAACTGATTTTATTATTAGTTTATAAAGGTTTCTACAGGGTTTTCTATGTATATTATATCATTCTGTTGATAGTTAAACTTGTCCTCTTATTTTCCAGTTTGGATTATTTGTATATATCTCTCTTACCTGATTTCTATAGCTAGAACTTCCAAAACTATGCTCAAGACTTCCCTGTCTTGTACCACATAATAGAGGGGAAGAAATCACTCACCAATTAGTAACGAACTGTGGGTTTGTCATATATGGTCTTTATTTTATTGAGTCATGCTCCATCTTTTTTTTGGATTTATATCATAAATGAATGTTGAATCATTTAAAATGCTTCTTCTGCATTGTATAATTTTTTCTTTGTTAAAACATTACATGCTTTTTATTGGGTTTTGGACTTTGAAATATCCTTGTATCCAGAAATTTCCTAGTTGCTCAAGATGAATGATCCTTTTGATATATTATTGATATTGGTGTGAAAAAATTTTGTTGCAAATTTTGCAACTATGTTCATCAGGGCTATTGGTATTAATTTTATTTTTTATGATGTCTTTGCCAGGTTTTGGTATTCCCATCCACAGGGAATGGGTTTAGAAGTATATTATCTTTGTCATTTTTGTAACAGTCTGGGTAGGATAAGTATTATTTCACACCTGAAGAACTGATATAACTCACTATTTAAAAAATATGGGTCTCAGTTTTTCTTTTTAATTATTGTTTTAATTTCCTTGCTTGAGAATGATCTGTTCAGTTTCAATTCCTTCCTGATTCTGTCTCCGTGGGCTGTAAATTCTAAGAGAGTGTCCATTTCATTTAGATTATCCAATTTCCTGACATAATGATGTTGGCAATGTTATTATTCTCTGTATTTCTGAATCTCCTATTATAGCTACTCTTGTTAAGTTTTGATTCCATTTTACTAGATTTTTTCTTTCTTTTTTTTGTGAGTCAAATTAGGATGTTGTCTTTAAAAAAAATGCTTCATTGATCTTCCAGAGTGACCTTTTTATTTATATTTCATTAATTTCTGCTCTAATTTGAATTATTTCTTTTCTTTACTGGCTTTTGGTTTTGTTTGTTCTTTACTAATAATTTAAGGTGAGAGGTAATTAAGCTACTTCTTAAGGAGAAGAAGGTAAGGTTGTTCAATTGAGCTACTTCTTGTACTTAAAATGGGTTTTAATGTAGGTATATTGTTATACATTCTTTTATTAATGTTTTTGTTGTATTCAATAGGATCTGAGAAGTATTCACTTTCATTCATTTACATATTTTAAAAAATATTTTCTGGCCCTCCCTGGTGGCGCAGCGGGTTAAAGCACAGCACTGAGAAGCTAAAGCCACTTCCAAATGAGTTCGATTCCCGCCTGCCCCGGAGGTGACCACGTGGCGTAGCAGACCTCTCCTGACCCGCCCACTGCTCCCCTCAGCAGTGTACTTCGTAAATCTGCCTGTTCTGCTCCCCACTCTGTCTCTGGTGAAGCCTCTCACCGCCCCTGTACCTCTGGCCTGTACCCCAGTTCTGTATGCACAAATAAATAAATCTTTAAAAAATAATGTAAAAAAATATATTTTTTTCTTTGATTTCCTCATTTAATCAAGTCATTAAAAGGTAAGTTTCTCGGACTTCCGGAAGATGGCGGCAGAGTAAAGACGCCAAGGTCACTGCATCCAGGCTTGCATAGGAATTGAGGACTAAAAACGGACTATAGACTTATTTACTTCAACCCAAACAAAAACACCCTGGACTCACTAGAAGGTAGATAACTCAATGGGAATGGGCGATTGGAGAGTTCCTTCTGGGAACTCCCGGGAAAATCCAGGTGCCTGGAAGTTTGGCAGTCTGCAGGAGCCACTTTGCCCCACGCTAAACCCTGGAGGTGAAGGGGGTCGGCTCAGCTCAGTGAGTGGAGCCCAGGATGCGGAAAGACTCCAAATCTGATCCGCAACTCCTGGGTACAGGGAAAAACTGCTGAAACTGCAGACCCTATGGAAAGTGCCTGAGCGCCATGCAAAGCCACTGATCAGTTCCACCAGCTCAGAATGGGCAAGATGGCAGCAGAATAAAGACGCCAAGAAGACTACATCCAAACTCACACGGGATTATATACAAACGGACTATAGATTTACATGCTACGAGTTTCAACCCTAATGAGAATGCACTGGACTCACTAGAAGGAAAATAACCAAGGGAGAACCTGCAATTGGGGAGTTCCCATAAGGGAAGCCCCACAGGCAGGATTAGCTGAACCCTGCAACTCTGATCGGGAACGCCAGTGGCTTCCTACTTGCTGGGCTCCTTTAAAAATCTAGGCACCTGGAGGCCAGGAAGCACTACAGAGGGAAACTGCCTGCAGTGGCAGCTGCAGCTGCTCTTCAGCTTTTGACCCCAGCTCTGCTACAACCCTGGAGATAAACTGAGACAATTCAGCTAGGGAGAGGAAACCAAATTGTGGGAAAAGGCTGCAGCTGAGGATACGCCACAGAAGTGTTGCTGACCTTTGCCCCAGCAGCTCTGACAAAGCCCTGGATATAAACTGAGACAACACAGCTAGGTGAGTGGATCCCAAGCTGCTGGGGGGGGCGGGACCCAACCACAAGCCCAACCCTAGGAGAATGTGGCACTTTTAACATTCTTGCATGGGCACATTCAACACAGAGAGGCCCTAGGGAGTGCCTCAAATGGGGAGACTTGCTAAGGGGTCTACCTGCTTACCACATCTACCCACAAAAACTGTGGTAAAGCCCTGGAGTTAAAGAGATACAGCTGGGCTCTGTGAGAAGACTTCCGGCAGTGGGGAGGCACTGTTCAGGGAGGGACTGTTTGGACTAAACAAAAAGAGCCCTGAAAACTCAGAGGGGGGACTAGTAGCCTGCTCAGCGGGGAAGATTTCAGCCCTCTGGCACTCCCCTGCACTCCTAGTGGGGAGGGGAAGTTCCCATCCCCACAACAGAAGCCAGAAGATTTGTGAGCCAGAAAGGCACACAGTACTTAGAGTGTATACAAAGCCAGCCACCAACCCAGCCAAACCCTCAGCTCCAGGGAGACCTACAACACTTCTAATCCATCATAACCAGCACGGGCACAGCAAGCATAGAGGGAACCTGGGAAATCCGAAGGCGACAAAGATCAACAGACATCTTCCAGAAACACAGACTCAACATGTTAATAGAAGAGGCTGAACAACACAAGAGACTCCTGACTGTTACAAGCTGAGACAACAGACACAATTACAAACAGTGGGGGCTGGGAAAAATAACACAACTCAGAATACCCTCCACAACTGAAGTGTTTGGAAGTCCCTCAGCTATTCCAGAAAGAACATTAAAAAAAAAAATGCCAGCGAATAGAAAGTATTTGAAAATACACAACAGGGAAAAGAAGACAAACAAATATTCAAGCAACTCCACAAGGGGAAAATTCACCACAAAAAGATCAGTCAGCAGAAACCATCAAAGAAATTGAAGAACTGCTCAATCTACCAGATAAAGAATTCAGAATCATTATGATAAACAAACAAAATGAAATGAGGCAAGCCATCGAGGAGTTGAAGAATGCAAACAAGGAAATGAATGAAAGAAATGAAAAAAATATAAGACAAGCAATCAGC